>NC_064816.1:19078282-19356580 GCF_023721935.1 Panthera uncia
GGTTTCCATACAATACCCAGTGCTCATCCCAACAGGTGCCCTCCTCAGCACCCCTCACCCACCCTCCCCTCCCTTCCACCCCCCCATCAGCCCTCAGTTTCTTGTTTTTACCAGTCTCTTATGTTTTGGCTCCCTCCCCATCTAACCTTTTTTTTATCTTTTTCCTTCCCATCCCCCATGGTCTTCTGTTAAGTTTCTCAGGATCCACATAGGAGTGAAAACATATGGTGTCTGTCTTTCTCTGTATGACTTATTTCACTTAGCATAACACTCTCCAGTTCCATCCACATTGCTACAAAAGGCCATATTTCATTCTTTCTCATTGCCACGTAGTACTCCATTGTGTATGTAAACCACAATTTCTTTATCCATTCATCAGTTGATGGACATTTAGGCTCTTTCCATAATTTGGCTATTGTTGAAAGTGCTGCTATAAACATTGGGGTCCAAGTGCCCCTATGCATCAGCACTCCTGTATCCCTTGGGTAAATTCCTACCAGTGCTATTGCTGGGTCATAGGGTAGTTCTATTTTTAATTTCTTGAGGAACCTCCATGCTGTTTTCCAGAGCGGCTGCACCAATTTGCATTCCCACCAACAGTGCAAGAGGGCTCCCGTTTCTCCACATCCTTGCCAGCATCTATAGTCTCCTGATTTGTTCATTTTAGCCACTCTGACAGGCGTGAGGTGGTATCTGAGTGTAGTTTTGATCTGTATTTCCCTGAGGAGGAGTGACATTGAGCATCTTTTCATGTGCCTGTTGGCCATCCGGATGTCTTCTTTAGAGAAGTGTCTATTCATGTTTTCTGCCCATTTCTTCACTGGGTTATTTGTTTTTCGGGTGTGGAGTTTGATGAGCTCTTTATAGATTTTAGATACTAGCCCTTTGTCCAATATGTCATTTGCAAATATCTTTTCCCATTCCGTTGGTTGCCTTTTAGTTTTGTCGGTTGTTTCCTTTGCTGTGCAGAAGCTTTTCATCTTTATAAGGTCCCAGTAGTTCATTTTTGCTTTTAATTCCCTTGCTTTTGGGGATGTGTCAAGTAAGAAATTGCTATGGCTGAGGTCAGAGAGGTCTTTTCCTGCTTTCTCCTCTAGGGTTTTGATGGTTTCCTCTCTCACATTCAGATCCTTTATCCATTTTGAGTTTATTTTTGTTAATGGTGTAAGAAAGTGGTCTAGTTTCAATCTTCTGCATGTTGCTGTCCAGTTCTCCCAGCACCATTTGTTAAAGAGACTGTCTTTTTTCCATTGGATGTTCTTTCCTGCTTTGTCAAAGATTAGTTGGCCATACGTTTGTGGGTCTACTTCTGGGGTTTCTATTCTATTCCATTGGTCTATGTGTCTGTTTTTGTGTCAATACCATGCTGTCTTGATGATTACAGCTTTGTAGTAGAGGCTAAAGTCTGGGATTTTGATGCCTCCTGCTTTGGTCTTCTTCTTCAAAATTACTTTGGCTATTCAGGGCCTTTTGTGGTTCCATATGAATTTTAGGATTGCTTGTTCTAGTTTCGAGAAGAATGCTGGTGCAATTTTGATTGGGATTGCATTGAATGTGTAGATAGCTTTGGGTAGTATTGACATTTTGACAATATTTATTCTTCCAATCCATGAGCAAGGAATGTTTTTCCATTTCTTTATATCTTCTTCCATTTCCTTCATAAGCTTTCTGTAGTTTCCAGCAGACAGATCTTTTACATCTTTGCTTAGGTTTATTCCTAGATATTTTATGCTTCTTGGTGCAATTGTGAATGGGATAAGTTTCTTTATTTGTCTTTCTGTTGCTTCATTGTTAGTGTATAAGAATGCAACTGATTTCTGTACATTGATTTTGTATCCTGCGACTTTGCTGAACTCATGTATCAGTTCTAGCAGACTTCTGGTGGAGTCTGTCAGGTTTTCCATGTATAATATCATGTCATTTGCAAAAAGTGAAAGCTTGACTTCATCTTTGCCATTTTTGATGCCTTTGATTTCCTTTTGTTGTCTAATTGCTGATGCTAGCACTTCCAACACTATGTTAAACAACAGCAGTGAGAGTGGACATCCCTGTCGTGTTCCTGATCTCAGGGAGAAAGCTCTCAGTTTTTCCCCATTGAGGATGATATTAGCTGTGGGCTTTTCATAAATGGCTTTTATGATGTTTAAGTATGTTCCTTCTATCCCGACTTTCTCGAGGGTTTTTATTAAGAAACGATGCTGAACTTTGTCAAATGCTTTTTCTGCATCGATTGCCAGGATCATACGGTTCTTACCTTTTCTTTTATTAATGTGATGTATCACATTGATTGATTTGCGAATGTTGAACCAGCCCTGCAGCCCAGGAATGAATCCCACTTGATCATGGTGTATAATTCTTTTTATATGCTGTTGAATTTGACTTGCTAGTATCTTATCGAGAGTTTTTGCATCCATATTCATCAGGGATATTGGCCTGCAGTTCTCTTTTTTTGCTGGGTCTCTGGTTTAGGAATCAAAGTAATGCTGGCTTCATAGAATGAGTCTGGAAGTTTTCCTTCCCTTTCTATTTTTTGGAATAGCTTGAAAAGGATAGGTATTATCTCTGCTTTAAATGTCTGGTAGAAAGAATGAAATATGGCCCTTTGTAGCAACATGGATGGAACTGGAGAGTGTTATGCTAAGTGAAATGAGCCATATAGACAAAGACAGATACCATATGGTTTCACTCTTATGTGGATCCTGAGAAACTTAACAGAAACCCATGGGGGAGGGGAAGGAAAAAAAAAAGAGGTTAGAGTGGAAGAGAGCCAAAGCATAAGGGACTCTAAAACTCTGAGAACAAACTGAGGGTTGACGAGGGGTGGGAGGGAGGGGAGGGTGGGTGATGGGTATTGAGGAGGGCACCTTTTGGGATGAGCACTGGGTGTTGTATGGAAACCAATTTGACAATAAATTTCATATATCGAAAAAAATTTTTTAAATAAAAATCAATAAATAAATAAATGTCTGGTAGAATTCCCCAGGGAAGCCATCTGGTCCTGGACTCTTATTTGTTGGGAGATTTTTGATAACTGATTCAATTTCTTCACTGGATATGGATCTGTTCAAGTTTTCTATTTCTTACTGTTTGAGTTTTGGAAGAGTGTGGGTGCTTAGGAATTTGTCCGTTTCTTCCAGGTTGTCCAGTTTGTTGGCATATAATTTTTCATAGTATTCCCTGATAATTGCTTGTATCTCTGAGGGATTGGTTGTAATAATTCCATTTTCATTCATGATTTTATCCTTTTGGGTTCTCTCCCTTTTCTTTTTGAGAAGCCTGGCTAGAGGTTTATCAATTTTGTTTATTTTTTCAAGAAAACCAACTCTTGGTTTCATTGATCTGCTCTACAGTTTTTTTTTAGATTCTATATTGTTTATTTCTGCTCTGACCTTTATTATTTCTCTTCTTCTGCTGGGTTTGGGGTGTCTTCTTCTGCTAGGTTTGTGCTGTTCTGCTTCTGTATCCTTTAGGTGTGCTGTTAGATTTTGTATTTGGGATTTTTCTTGGTTCTTGAGATAGGCCTGGATTGCAATGTATTTTCCTCTCAGGACTACCTTTGCTGCATCCCAAAGCATTTGGATTGTTGTATTTTCATTTTCATTTGTTTCCATATATTGTTAAATTTCTTCTCTAATTGCCTGGTTGACCCCTTCATTCTTTAGTAGGGTCTTCTTTAACCTCCATGCTTTTGGAGGTTTTCCAGACTTTTTCCTGTGGTTGATTTCAAGCTTCATAGCATTGTGGTCTGAAAGTATGCATGGTATGATCTCAATTCTTGTATATTTATGAAGGGCTGATTTGTGACCCAGTATGTGATCTATCTTGGAGAATGTTGCACGTGCACTGGAGAAGAAAGTATATTCTGTTGCTTTGGGATGCAGAGTTCTAAATATATCTGTCAAGTCCATCTGATCCAGTGTATCATTGTTTCTTTATTTGTTTCTTTATTGATCCTGTGTCTAGATGATCTATCCATTGTTGTAGGTGGAGTATTAAAGTCCCCTGCAGTTACCAGATTCTTATCAATAAGGTTGCTTATGTTTGTGATTGTTTTATATATTTGGGGGCTCCCATATTCGGCACATAGACATTTATAATTGTTAGCTCTTCCTGATGGATAGACCCTGTAATTATTATATAATGCCCTTCTTCATCTCTTGTTACAGCCTTTAATTTAAAGTCTAGTTTGTCTGATATAAGTATGGCTACTTCAGCTTTCTTTTGACTTCCAGTAGCATGATAGATAGTTCTCCATCCCCTCACTTTCAATCTGAAGGTGTCCTCAGGTCTAAAATGAGTCTCTTGTAGACAGCAAATAGATGGGTCTTGTTTTTCTATCCATTCTGATACCCTATGTCTTTTGGTTGGAGCATTTAGTCCATTTACATTCAGTGTTATTATGGAAAGATATGGGTTTAGAGTCATTGTGATGTCTGTAGGTTTCATGCTTGTGGTGATGTCTCTGGTACTTTGTGGTCCTTGCAACATTTCACTCACAGAATCCCCCTTAGGATCTCTCATAGGGCTGGTTTAGTGGTGATGAAATCCTTCAGTGTTTGTTTGTTTGGGAAGACCTTTATCTCTCCTTGTATTCTAAATGACAGACTTGCTGGATAAAGGATTCTCAGCCACATATTTTTTTCTATTCATCACATTGAAGATTTCCTGCCATTCCTTTCTGGCCTGCCAAGTTTCAGTAGATAGGTCTGTGACTAGTCTTATAGGTCTCCCTTTATAAGTTAGAGCTTAATTACGTTCTTACAACCCCACTTCTCACAACTCTGCTGTTCTTTGACGTCTCAGACTGCAGGCTACCCTTTCTGTGTGCCCCACACCAAGCACTGACCATGCTGGCCTGTGTTAGCTGTTGTCCCTGCCTCCTCTACCAGATGATGAGCTAGGTATTGGACACCATGGCTGTTTCTTGTGCATTTTTCCTTAGAACCCAACGTAGTCCCTGAGACATGTTAGATTCATGGAGATGAAAATCAAAGTTAACATTTATTGAGCACTTCTAAGAGCTAGAGCACAGGGACACCAAAGAAGACTGTTAACCACCATTACTGCTTCACAAACAAGGAAATATAAGCTTAGAGAAGTAAATATCTTGCCCTGAAGTAGGCAGCTGGTTGTCACAGGACAAATATTTGTTGAATGTATAATAAGATGTCACTTGTCACTTCAGGAATATTGATTCCATAGAATAAAAGTAATTCTGAAAACCCAAAATTGTCAATATTACCAACTATGACATGATATATATATTTTTTTAATATTTATTTTTGAGAGAGAGAGAAACAGTGTGAGTGGGGAAGGGGCAGAGAGAGAGAGAGACACAGAATCTAAAGCAGGCTCCAGGCTCCGAGCTGTCAGCTCAGAGCCCGACATAGGGCTCAAACCTAGGAACCTTGAGATCATGACCTGAGCCAAAGTCGGACACTTAACTTCCTGAGCCACCCAGGTACCCCATGACACGATACATTTGAAGAACTTAGCATTTTATTTGACTTAAAGACATTGGTTTTGCATACATTGATCTGCAGCATTACTTGTTTTGGATTTCTCAGTTTCTCCTAATAACTTCTCCCTTTATCAGCACTATAGAGGGTGATGAATCAATATCCCCATATCCTCCCATCACCAACTCCTCTGCCTAATACAGAAGTTCTAACACTTGAATAGGCATCACAACTGGGAGGGCTTATTGAAACAGATTGCTTCTCCTTTTCCCAAGTTTATGATCCACTGGGAGCCTGAGAATCTTCATTTCTAATGATATCTAATGACTGATACTGCTAGCCCAGGGGCCCATTTTGAGAATTCAAGGGAACTACTGCACCCATGTTTACACAGTCATACCCCCTGCTGCTCCAGGTCCCTTTCCCCTATTTGCCGTGTCCTGGAAAACACAATCTACCTATACCTGCATGTTTGAAGAGAGATCCCTTGTTATAAACAGACCCTTCTTCCCCTGGGAGGCTTGTGGGCCACTGATTGACCCAGTAAGAAGAGACAAGATTTGAACTGAGAATGAGATCCCTTGGCCTCTGGTCCTGGCTCTATCTGACTTTACATGACCCCAGGCAGGTCCCTGCTGAAGTCTCTTCTCCACACAGAGAAAGACATGGCATCAATCCCTAAGGACCCCTGGTCTCAGATTTTCTTTCTCTGAAATGCATATTCAAGCAGCTGACTCATCAGGCCATACATGAATGTACGACAGTCTCTGCGGAGCAGACCACTGTAAACAGAGCCACATTTGTTCATCCATTCTCATTTCCTGCTGAAGGGGTTCAGAAACCATAATTGCCTACAATGAATTTTCTAATTCAATTATTTTTTTATAACTTCATTGCTTTAGGACTCTTTGGCCCTATGTGAAGTGAGAAAATGCTTCTGTTATAGCTCATTATTAAAAGCAGCCATGCCTCTTTGTTTATATGAAGTATTTATATAAATAATACCAAAATACCACATTTATTTTTTTAATATGATTTATTGTCAAACTAGCTAACATACAGTATATACAGTGTTCTCTTGGATTCGGGAGTAGATTTCCATGATTCATCACTTACATACAACACCCAGTGCTCATCCCAAGTGCCCTCCTCAATGCCCATCACTCATTTCCCCTACCCCCATCAACCCCTCAGTTTGTTCTCTGTATTTAAGAGTCTCTTATGGTTTGCCTCCCTCCCTCTCTGTTTGTAACTATTTTTTTTTCCTTCCCTTCCTCCATGGCCTTCAGTTAAGTTTCTCAAATTCCACATATGAGTGAAAACATATATCTGTCTTTGTCTGACTGAGTTTCTCTTATTTCACTTAGCATACTACCCTCCAGTTCCATCCTCGTTTCATTCTTTTTCATCACTTAGTAGTATTCCATTGTATATATAAACCACATTTTCTTTATCCATTCATCACTTGATGGACATTTGGACTCGTTCCATAATTTGGCTATTGTTGATAGCACTGCTATGAATATTAGGGTGCATGTACCCCTATGAATCAGCACGCTGTTTCCTTTGGATAAATTCCCAGTAGTGTTCTTGCTGGGTCATAGTGTAATTCTGTTTTCAATTTTTTGAGGAGACTCCACACTGTTTTCCAGAGTGGCTGCACCAGTTTGCATTCCCACCAACAGTGCAAGAGAGTTACCCTTTTTCCACATCCTCATCAACATCTGTTGTTTCCTGAGTTGTTAATTTTAGCCACTCTTGAGTGGTGTGAGGTGCCACAATACTACATGAAAAATTTTTAATTTTTTCTTTAATGTTTATTACTTTTGAGAGAGAGAGAGAGACAGTGGGAGCAGAGTAGGGACAGAGAGAAGGAGACACAGAATCCAAAGCAGGCTCCAGGCTCTGAGCTGTCAGCAGAGCCTGATGCAGGGCTCAAACTCACGAGCAGTGGGATCATGACCTGAGCCGACGTCAGACACTCAACCAACTGAGCCACCCAGGCGCTCCCAGTACCACATTTTAAAGGCTAATGAGGGGTTTAAAAGACTTTTATCTCACATCACTTATGACTAATTTCTCACCTCAGAGTAAATCCAGTGAGGCTTGTTGGAAGTGCCTGAGCACTGCTGAACACCTTGCAGATCAGTTGGGTAGGAAAAAGTACAGTATTGCTCCTCACGGTTTAAGAATTCAGTAACAAATGCAGGTGCCCCAGTGATGAGGCAGTGGCGAGGCAGCAGCCCCAAGGGCTCTAGGTCCTATGGGGACAAACAGTGGAGCTTTTTATCCTGAAGTAGAATCTCTGAAGGATACACTCATACCTTGCTCAACTCAGAATCATGTCAGTCATTCAAGTAAGGGCTAGCCCTGCTGCAAGCTTCCTTTGTGACTGGCTGACTAGAGGGTAAAGTTCTAACCAAATGTATTTTACTCACACAATTTCTTTTGAGTGTACATTTTTTTAAGAAAGAGAAACACTTGACAAAGACCTCTTTTGTATCCAAAATACTTTTCTTTCCATGGAATCCTTGCCTTTTGACCCTAGACTTGGAAAAGAGTATCTGAGGTGTGTAAGTTCCAACTTTAAACCACTGGAGTGGGGAGCCTTCCTAACCAAGGGGGCAGAGTGGTTTCTTGGTGCTGTAGATGAGGTCCTGCCTTCCCTCGGATTTATTTGGTACAAGGATAAAATCAGGAAGCAGTTCCCAGCCATTCTCACCTGTGGTAGGAGCTAGATTTCCCAATCTTCCTCTGAGGTCAGCTTGGGTTCATGAAGTCTCTGCTTCCCTCTAGGTGGAGGCTGAGCTGATTGACAAGCTGGACAGCATGGTGTCAGAAGGGAAAGGCGACGAGAGTTACAGAGAGCTCTTCGGCCTGCTGTAAGCTGCTTTAGCCCCAAGCACCCCACACTGGGGGAGGGGGTGAAATGGGCTGATGAGGGGTAAGGGTGCAACCCATGCTGGCTGGGCTTCAGAGGGTGAGTATCAGGAGTGACCTAGATTGTTCCTAGTCAATAGGACGGTGGCATTATGGCAGCAAGCTCTCAGGGATTGCCATAGTTGACTAAAGAGGTAGAGACAGGCGGTAACTCTGAGCTCTTAGATTTGCTGATAGGAAAAGGGTCTTTATATGTCTTCATAGCATGCACTGTATCCAGTTGGGCACACAGCCCATGGGGACTCTCTGAGGGCTCAGTGCTGGCATTTCTGAGAGGTAAAAAGTTAAATCCTTGCTTCATAAGATGGTACAATCAACTTGAAAAAACACTACCATGGATCTTGTGACTTTAAAAGTTGTGCCCACTCTCCAGGACAGTTTCCCTGTTTGTGAAACAGGGTGTTTGTACTGAGTGATGTCAGGGATTTTCCCAGGTCTACATTCATAGCTCCTGTCTTTTTTTTTTTTAACATTTATTTATTTTTGAGACACAGAGAGACAGAGCATGAACAGGGGAGGGTCAGAAAGAGGGAGACACAGAATCTGAAACAGGCTCCAGGCTCTGAGCTGTCAGCACAGAGCCCGATGCGGGGCTCAAACTCACGGACCGCGAGATCAACCTGAGCCAAAGTCGGACGCTTAACCGACTGAGCCACCCAGGCGCCCCTCATAGCTCCTGTCTTGAAATGTTGGAGGCCAAGAGTCTTTGCCACAGGGCTAAGTCCAAAGGAGGGACTCAGGAGAGCCATGATTCTCCCAGATAGATAGTGATGCTGGACATTTTATCTTCCAAAAAAACAAAATCTTTAGACTTTTATAGCTCTAGAGTCCCCTCCCATCTCACTCATTATTTCCAGCTTTAATATTTTCTTTGTTTTCATGCCATTTTGAAGACAAGCCTATAACATATTTTTCCAATAATAATACTGTACATTTGCTTAGAACTTTACAGTGTACAAATGTGTTGACGTTTCTTACTTAATCCTCACAACACACCTGTGAAGTGAGCAGGGCAGAAATTATCTTCATGACTAAAGGTGGTGAAACTGAGATGAGGAAAGTGTTAGCATGCCCTCAGTTGAATGACCTGTGAAAAGCCGATCTGGGGGGAGGACTCAGATCTTCCAATTTCAAGAAGGGGGAATCTTTCTACTATCTCCTACCCACTTTGTTCCTTAATGAGTCACACAAAATGTGAATTTATGAAATTTAAGTAAGTATAATTTGTGTAAATGAATCTATACCTTAGTATTTTTCTTTTAGCTAAAGATGTTTCTAACTGTGGAAATAATGCAGAGAAATCTCTTCCTAAGTCACTAACAGATGATTTTACTACAAAGGAAAAAGCACACAAATAACTTGCACTTACTAATTACCTGACCAAATAGTGTTTCATAAACTCTTCTAAATCATGTTTGAGGACTGAAAACTTCCGAGAACCATAAAGCAGCATTTCCCAATTTGTGTTTTGGGGAAGTTGCTGGGGGAAAAAAGTAAGTGGTCAGTTCAGAAAAGATTCAATTAAACAAAATTGAACAGACCTCTATTACAGGACTTAGCAAAGCCTTTAATAGGCAGAAAGATGTGAAATATCTCTGACAGGAGTGTGTAGTGACCAGCATTTCCCAGGCTTGTTTGCTCGCAGAACACCTTTCTTGGTCCTCCAGGACAGCAGAGCTCTGGAGAATAGTTTGGGAAATACTGACACAGTGGCTTCATCCACACAGCTCAGAGGACAGAGCAATGGTGTGCCTTCTCTCTCTAGTAATATAGGTCACATGGGAAACCCTCACTTTCCCAGAAGCCTCAGTTCAGGCCATATACTCTGTGTGGGGAAGACTGTCGCCGTCATGGCAGCATTAACAGCAGCCAGGTTGTGAGTGGGAGTACCCAATGCTGGGCTTTTAGCTGGGCCTGCCACTCCAGGTGACTTTCATGACTTTTAGGGAGTGAGGGACAGTATAGAAAGGAATCAGGAATGAGACCTGGACCTGGGCTCATCACTAGAGCAAGCAGAAATTCTAGGTCATCATCCTCTAGGAGAGGTCTGTGGGAAGGCAGAGAAGCCAGAGGCTACCCTGAGGTGCCAGGAGCATGGGCTGGCAAATGAGAAAAGGACCTGGGCATTTAGCTCTTGGCTCTGGCAATTTTCACTTGGAAACATCCCCTGACAGTGGAGATGACCAGGTATAACTCCTAGTTTCACTCACTGCCCTTCATACTGGGCCCTCAAGACTAGTCGGAACCTTTTCCTTGGTTTACATGAAAAGTTGAGTTTGTATGTTTGCTGAGGATGCCTCTGAGTGGTGATGGAGGTAGTTGGCCAACTGCAAAGCCAGATCCATCCTCAGTGGGCTCTTATTCATCTGCTGTTTTAGAACAAACCTCACAGCATATACCTAAAGGGCTGGGGCTTTAAAACCCCTTCCTCAGTTCATTGGCATCCTTAGGAACTTATACAGGAAAATGGAAAATATGCTCATCTGTTCCTGCCAGTTCAGTAATCACCTTGTCTTTGCTTTCTGCTGCATGGAGTAGAACCCAGCTGTTTGGGCCCTACCCCAGGTAAGACTGTAGTGTGGTAAGTCTTCTGTCTCCAGATCCATCACAGGCTCCGTGGGCTCTGGGACCTCACTTTTGTGCCCAAGGAAGGCTCATAAATTGTATACTGTGTTTGTTTCCCTCCACCCTCCCACTAATAGCCTACTGGAGAAGGTTGAACAGGAGACATGGCGTGAAACCGGCATTTCCTTTGTGACCTCAGTCACCCGCCTCATGGAACGCCTTCTTGACTACAGGTATCTTCTCCGGCACCTACCTATCTGACCTTTTGTCTGATCAGGATACTTGCCTCAGCAAGGACATCCTCTGACCTTAAAATTGAAACCATGTGGCCTTCGGGGGGAGGACTCTTCTGGTTTGGGTGCCATCATCAGTCATTGGGAATCTAGTGATGGCCAAAGAGAGGGAAAGAGTCCTCTCCCAGGGGTAGGCCAGGGCTTCCTAGGATCCCCCCTGATGTGTGAGCACATATATCCAGGAGGCATCCCAGGGACACGCAGGTTTCCATCCAGAAAGGTCACAGCTCAGAGCAATGCAGCAAACAACTGTAGGTCCTTTGTGCTGTGTTCCTGAGAGCCATATGACAGATGGGCGGGGAAATATCACCCGGTACAGAAGTGTGACACAGCAGGACTTCCAGTTGGTTTTTCCAGGCACTGGGGATCCTACTTTTCCATGCCTCCATTCTTTGCCTAAAGTGTTTTTTTCTGTCCCTTGGTCCTGACCGTGAACAGATTAGAGGAAGCAGCCTGTGAGCTCAGAGATCTTTATGCTATGTTTAGTTTGAGAGTTCATATAAAATTAGTTTTTTCATGAAATCTTGCTTTCTGTCATATCACAGCTTTTGAATTACTCCAGATGGGGCAATGAAGCCACCATTGCAGGCTTCATTATTCTCTTAGCAGAGTTCATGTGGTGGCTCCTTTTAGGAGCCTAGAGGGAGGTGATAGGGAATGAGGAATGACAGAGGAAATCCATCCCCAAGCAATAGTTGTCTTCTCTGTGCTACAAGACATGTAAACGCCAAAGGAGAGCACTTCCAACCCATGCATCAGGAAATGAGGGGGTTTAGGCCACCTCCAGTTGCTGCTGAATAGAAGGTACTCCTATGGCAAGACTTCTGCTTTGCAGAAGACTCAGGTGTCCAGTGTACTATCTGGACATGGAAATGGAATTCCTGAGAAATGGGTTCCCATGTTAGGCATCCCCTCTTCCTGTAGCACAGTTGTGCTTGTGCAAGTTTCAGCCCATTTTTCCTGGACCTTAAAAGTTGACAAGTGGCCTTTTGGGGATGCCTTTTAGAATAGTGGACTCCTTTGTTCATGCCATATCCCCAGCCTTTTCTGTACCTGCTATCAGACAGGGAAGAGGGATGCACAAAACTCTATACCTCCCCCACCCTAAAACATTTACTAAAGGTTAAGCTCTATTCACTGTGGCCTACCAGAAAGAGCCTAAATTAATTTCTTAGCCTAGTTCTAGCTGCCTGTTTGATTTTTGTATCTACCTTGTACAAACAACTCAAACTCGTGGCCAAACCCAATTTCATTCTCTTCCATTTCTTGTCTCAATAATGGGTTCATTAATAAACAAAGTTCATGCTCTTTCACATGGCAGCAAAGCCCCTTCATAAACTGGCCTTTGCCTACTCCTCCAGCCCTGTTGCTTGACAGTCCCAGCACCCATGTGCACATGCTAACCTCCTAGTGTTGCTCCCTGTTAACACAAAAGGAAATACCACAATGTTTATCATGGCTCTTATCTGTTAAAAATACACTATGTGCTTTGTGCTTGACAAGCATTATCTCTAATCCCATAAGGAGCTGTGAAGGGTTATCCCTGTTTTTATCAGTGAAGAAACACCAGTGATAGGAAATGCCATTGCTGGGATTTGAACCCACATCTGACTCAAGAGCCATGCCCTATTCTTTCATCCGTGTTGTCTCCACTCACATCCCTTCTCTTCAGGCTTCTCTACATGCTATGTCCTCCCAAGAGTGGCCTTCCTACCAAGCCCCATCAAGGAAGTTTTGCCAGATAAAAGCTTACCTGGATCTCTGTATACACTTCTTTCAAAGCATCAGTCACCTTGCATGATAATCATTTGTCACCTTTCTGACTCATTCAATTGAAGAGAGAAGCCTCTTGAGGGCAGGGACCTTGTCCTTATCTCCCTGGTCCCAAGTGTACAGTATATATTGACCAATTGGAAGACCGTGCAGGAACCAAAGTAGTCTCTTTTACCCCAATGCAATTTAGTGCAATAAGAACCTACTAAGAAAATAGTTGACAGATACATATACATTGATTAGGCAAATAATTAATAGGTTATACTCCAGAATGATCTGAACCTAGAGTGTGAGACTCTGTTTTAGACTAGCATGAACCTTAAGTACTCAGAGGAGTACCTCTTCAACTTTTGTGTGAATGATACTCTGTGTCAGATATAAGATGCTCACTGGTGGCAACTGTATTTCTCAGGTTAGGAAGCAGAGCCCCGTGGGGTAGGGGGAGTGGTTCTTAGTGCCCTGGAACATACAGGGACAGGGCTAGGGTTGCCAAGCCCTTGGGACTTTAAGTGTAACCTCCACCTGGAAAAGGAACTGGAGGTTATGGAGCCTTCCTTTCTCAGGCCTCTCCAGTTGCACTAAGGGCTGCCTGGGCCCTGGTCTAGGTCACCACAAGCCCAGTGCTCACAACCGGTTGCTTCAGAAGCCTCTTTAGGAGGGTCTTCCCTGTTCGTCCTCCAGAGAAAGAACAGGGGAGAGCAATGGCTGCACCCAAGTCAGAGGCTTTAAAAGGTGTCCTCTATGTTGAGTAGCCACACAGAAGTGATGCACAGCCACACAGAAGAGAAGAGGCAGCTGCTGGCAGTACATGGGAGAGGTGGTCATAGAGCACAAAGGTGTAGGGAATGCCCCTGCTATCACAGGGTTGAGGACAATACTTTCCTGTTTAATTGACTTGGCAATGAAGTTCTAGTTATAGCCAAACAGAAGGTGATGCCTGGTAAGTGTTTCAGATGCTTTCTAGAAAAAACAAAACAAACAAAAACAAAAAAAACATTAAATGCCAAAGTAGCTAGTTGAGACCTCACTACTCTCTATCCGCCAACTTATTGGAGAGACAGATGCTTCCTGCCACTTTCTATGTTGCTTGTAACTAACTAGTTGGCCATCTGGTCCACCTCTTAAAAAGTCACAGCACTTTCCTGTCCCTACTAGCACTAAAAGGTTCTGCAGTAGCCTGTTAAGGACCCCCATGTCTGACTACAGAGGAACCAAATGCCATATGGCAGTTAGGGAACCAAAAAAGGAGGACGACCTTGGTTTCAAATCCCACAGAGCTGCCACTTCTGATAGTAGCCCTCCATAGAAGGGAGGACACTTGGCTTTGCAGAATATCATGAGAGTTGTGTGGATTTTTCAGTATTCCTTTCTTTCAAAGAAGTTATCCCTTTGTGAGCTGGATTGCAGCTGGGAAGGCGGGAATAACTAACTTTGTCACATTATCACCCAGAGGTTCAGTGACTTGGACTAAGGCTCCTGACTCCCAACTGTGATGTTTCTCACTGGGCCCCATGCCTGTTAGTAGAGCAAAGTCAAGATACTCTCTCCACCTGATCTTAGTGGTCCATAAACCCACTTATGCTGCCTTTCCCTAACACACAGCTACACAAGGAACTGTATCTATATGCCAGGGCACTGTAGAGTGCCATAGAAGGAGACACAGCAAACAGATGGAACTCTGGCTGGCTGTGTGTAGAGGAGGCTTCTGGCGAGATTCACCATTCTGGTTCTCCTTCTCCTTTGTCTCCTTGTGCCAAGCCTCTGCTACTTCCAGAGGAGCTTGGTTTTGACCAGTCCTCCTCTCTCCCTAGGGAAGGATCCATTCTCAGTGTTCCTGTTGTTCTGTGTCTCATAGACCAGCCTTGACCCCTCTTACACCCAACCCTGCTCTGATCAGCATGAATGTAACTCAGCCCTGGGTGAAGCTACCCCTAAATCAGAAAGAAACTTTAAACCTGCTGCTTCTACTTAGTACACAGGAAGGAAACCATAGGGAGAAAAGCCAGTAAGATGGTTAACATGGTGGCCATGCCACGGTTGCTGTAACCACAGGGTCTTGAAGCTAGGTCTCTGGAGTGGAGCATATTGGCTTCTGTTGAACGCTGACCTACAAAATGAAACTTTCCCTGTAAGAAAAGCTCTGTGCCTCTCCTTCTGGGGACTTGAGGATTTGACGTTTATCTTTACTGATACACTCTTCTGTGCTGAGGATATTGGTACTACCCTAATGTACCATCTGGGCTCTACAGTCTGCCACCAGAATGAGAGGTTCAGTTGAACAGAGATCTCTGAACCCTAGGAGTGGGTCCAAACCTCAGAGGGAGCTCACTGTATAGCCCCCACCTGTGGAAGCATTTTCTGTTGGAGAGCATCTTAATTTAGGGTTTAGTTATACTAATGCCTCTGTGACACTGCAGTTCTATGCATTGTTCCAGAGCCACCACTTCATGCCATGGGACATTCATCTGTGCTTTCCTTTCCAGGGACTGCATGAAAGGAGAGGAAACAGAGAATAAGAAGATTGGCTGCACTGTTAACCTGATGGTGAGAAGACATGGGCCCCTCCTCCTATCTGCCCAGCGGAATAGCTTCTGGCCTGCACTGTGACAGGCTTGGCCATTCTACTGTGGCTGCAAGCCTAAGGACTTGAGTCAGGATATCAGCTCTGTCCCTAATATCTCAGAGACCTGCACCTCACCAGTCACATTTTCACTTGAGAAAGGAATGTTCTCCTTGGACAGAACTCTACCCTTGGCCTCTTAACAAGGTCCAGTCAACCCTGAAATACCCTAATTCCCAGTCTGCCTTGGCACTCCTCCTCTTTCTCAATATTTGGACTCCCGCAGATCTGCCATTCGTTCCACCATACCTGGGGAGCAGTTGTGCCTTCTGGCTGATCCTTTCTATTGCTGGTGCTGTCTGTGCCCATGGCCTGCCCTCCTCCTGTCCAGTACACCCAGGGCTTTGGCCAGCTGCCTGGAGCTCAGGTATGGCCTCCACAGGTGGAAACCTCTCTCATCTTTATGCGTATTTCCTTTTCTCTCTCACAGAACTTTTACAAATCTGAGATAAACAAAGAAGAGATGTATATCCGCTATATCCATAAGCTTTGTGACATGCATTTGCAGGCTGAAAACTACACAGGTGAGTAGAAGGGGGACCCAACCATGTCTCCCTGTGAGGACAGACTGGACAGGTGTGCACAGCTAGCAGAGAAAGGCTCTGAGCTGGTGCCTGACAGATCTTAGCGGAGTGTTGGGGCTTATGTTGCCCCCTCACTTCATTCTTTCCCTCAAATCCTTTGTCACATATGGCAGAAAGAAAGCAGGCATAAATTCCACTTGTGCCTTCATGCCATGTCCTCTGCTGTCTGAGGCTGTTCTGCTCTCTCCTTGCCTCCTGTCCATCCCCTCTGAGGCCTCAAGGGTAACCTCCAAATTCTCATGCACTAGGTTCAGAGCATCCTGAGCTCACTGTCCCTCTCTAAGAGCAGAGCCTTCTTGACCTTGAAAACCTTCACAGCCAGAGCTACATGAGGCCATAACACTGAAATATCTGCCTAACTTCTGAACTTGCTAGCAGAACTGCTTTGCAGTCTAGGCTCTTCCCCGCAAAATGCACAGCAGCCCCACTTTGATTTTCCAATAGAAAGTATTGAGAGTGTTCATCTGGCTTTCTGACGGACCATATAGGGCCCCTTTCTACAATTTATTACTAAGGCCCTTTCTAATAGAACAAATTTAAAAGCATTTCAGCCTGCCTGTCACACTGTTTACTGAGTACCACTCAGTCAGGAGGGTATGTGCATGCATGTATCTCCTGACTGATCACCTGGTGCCATAGCTTCCCCAAAATAGCCACCTTCTTCACTGTGGTGGCCAGCCACTACATCCTAGCTCTTGAGCCATAGGACTTGAATTTGTGTGACAAACCATGAAATTCAAGCTATTCTTATCCACAAACATTACTAGAATTAGATGGGTTTGTAGAAACACAGAACCCTCCTTCCTTATTTCTAGATGTAAGGGATTGTTTGGCATAGATTCCACCTTTTCTGACCACATAAGTTAACAAGAATTAAATCTGAAATGACTAGACTGAATCTGCCATTCTCTCCGTCTACTTCCACCCATGATTGCAGCAAGCCTCTGAGAAGACAATAGACTTTGATAAATTCCATATAATATAGAGGCATTTACTAAATTCCTAGAGGTCTGGGCCATGACTGAGAGGTGGGGTCAGGGATTTGGACAGAAAGAGAGGGTGCTAAGCCTTGTCTCTGGCGGCCTCAGGAATAACATCTGAAAAGGATATGATCAGAAAAGAAAAAAATTTCACCTGGTTTCCTAAATTCCAAAGGGAGCCCTTGAGTGCCTCAGGAGCTTGTTCCCCAGAAATAAAAGACTTCCCATCTGGATCCAGTAAGGAAGCATGTGCATCCCTGGGCAGGAAGGTCCAGTAACCAGAGCACAGGCAGAGAGGCAAGGATAAGGATGAGGAAGAGCCTGGGGAGTGGCTGCAGGCAGGTGTGTTTGGCTAAAACTGGAAGTGGGTCACGGAATAGTTAGAAATGAGATTCTTCACAGTTATTGGTAGCGGACTTGAGTAGGGCCTTGAAGGCCAGACAAAAGCTAGAGCTAATTACCTTACCACTAGGAGATGCCCACCAAAAATGACCAAATAGAACAGGAAAGAGCAGACTGTATAATAAGGACCCTGATCAGTGGCTGTAATTAAGTGTGACTCATGCCTTAGAATTTAGGGCCACAGTATTTAGTTGTTCTTGTTTTATATAACTTTCTTGAACAGTTCCACATGTAGGGTAAAGTGTCACTAGGCCTCTGCCCTGAGTTCAGCATCAACTTTGAGCTCCTCCAGGAATGGAGCTTCTGGCTACAGGCCCATCACACACTTACCACCATTTACACGTCTCTCTGGTCCTTGTAGAAACAGTAGAGACGAAGGCCATGCTAAGGTCAGAAAATGTTACTGTAGGCACTGGGGCTGGCTTAGGGAGGGCTGAGAGAAGACTTGATCAGTGCCCTCCTGCAAGAGCCAGTTCTGAGAAGGTTGGAAAGGAAGCTGTAATACATTGACTAAAAAGGAACCCAAGAATTGTCTCTGACATGTCTGTGTCTCCCAAAGCAAGGTAACTTGTGCACAAATTCTCAGGTAGCTCGGTCATACTTCATCTGGAGCCCAGTATCGATAATTAGGCTATGAGAGGAAGTTGTCTACCAGGATCTTTGACTCCTTAATGCTATGGGCAAAGGTTATTGGCTGGCTGGGCAGCCCCTCTATGTAACCTTTGGTATCCAGTTTCCCTGACCTGGGCTGCACATGCCCTATCCTAGCAGAGTGCTTGGGCTAGTCCCCTGGCACCAGACTCCCCCTGGACCCCTGAGGAGAAGTCCCTGGATCTCCATATTGCCTGTTCCCCACAGAGGCCGCATTCACTCTGCTCCTCTACTGTGAGCTGCTGCAGTGGGAAGAACGGCCACTTCGGGAATTCCTCCACTACCCATCCCAGACAGAGTGGCAGCGGAAAGAGGGACTGTGCCGCAAGATCATCCACTACTTCAACAAAGGCAAGGTAGGTGTCATTAGGCAAGCTGTTCAGCTCTTTGGGTTCTACAATAATGCATGCCATCTAGGCATGCTGCAGAGGGTGGTGTGGGGGCGATAAGTGGGTGGATGTCCACGTATGTGCATCAGCTTTGGAGGCAGCATGATTTTCTCTGGGGAAAAAAATATGTAACAGTTTAATTCTGTGGTTTGGAAACCAATTCCAGATTGAGGGTATGAGACAGCCCCACAGAGCACCCTTGCACGTCTATAAATGCTGATGTTCCTATAGCAGGGGCTTCTGCCCCTCCCCTTACATTTATTAGATTACATAGAGAATTAATGTTGATTTTCTAATCTGCCATAGAACATATGAGCTATAAAAACGAACGGATTTTAACCTTAGTCAAAGGAGGCCTGTCCTGCCTCTTACTAGTACATGTATTTATCTTGGATTTCCCTTCATCACAGCACAGACTAGACTTCTATCATCGGGATTCTTCCCCATCAGGCTTGAATCTGTAGGATTGGCAGGCAGTGTCAGCATTGGTTTAGGCCTCCTTGGTGCTTCCCAGCCATCCTGCTTCTATCTCTCAGCAGGCTCCTTATGGGGCTTTCTGACCACCTACAGTTGGTTGTGGCCCATACACTGAAAAGGCTGGGGTTGTGTGACTTGTTGATGCTGTTTGCTCATTATTCAGCTTTGATCATTGCTTTAAAAACCTGAATTTGGGGTGCCTGGGTGGCTCAGTTGGTTAAGCATCTGACTTCGGTTCAGGTCATGATCTCACAGTTCATGGGTTCATGTCCCACATCAGGCTCTGTACTGACAGCTAGGAGCCTGGAGCCTGGTTTAGATTCTGTGTCTCCCTCTCTCTCTGCCCTTCCCCTGCTCGCACTCTGTCTCTCTCTGTCTCTCAAAAATGAATAAATGTTAAACAATTTTTTTAAAGGCTGAATTTAAGGAGCGCCTGGGTGGTTCAGTTGGTTAAGTGTCCAACTTCAGCTTAGGTCATGATCTCACAGTTCGTGAGTTCAAGCCCCACGTTGGGCTCTGTGCTGACAGCTCAGAGCCTGGAGCTTGCTTCAGATTCTGTGTCTCCCTCTCTCTCTGCCCCTTCCCCTCTCATGCTCTGTGTCTCTCTCTCTCCTTCTCATAAATAAACATTTAAAAAATTATTTTATTTTATTTTATTTTACTTTTTAATTTTATTTTTTATTTTTTAAAATTTACATCCAAATTAGTTATCATATAGCGAAACAATGATTTCAGGAATAGATTCCTTAATACCCCTTACCCATTTAGGAAATTGGGTTTTTTTAATGTATTTATTCATCATAAAAAAGAAAGATTTAAACATTAATGGCTTTTGCTCATAAATCAGAAAACATTCATCAGTTTTATATAACATAGGAAACATCTTTGTCAAAAGCATTCACCCATGCAGGAACCTTTCCAGAATCTCAGGAGCTCTTGTGTAACCTAGCCTGGAAAGGGAGCCCATGCTCAGCATTCGGGCAGCCACGTATGACTGATCCATAGTGCCAGCCCAAAGCCTCCTCTTGTTGCTGGTCCAGGGCTGGACTTAAAGCCCCACACCACTATACTTTCAAGCCTGCCTTTCTGGCACCCAGCCCACCTGGAACTGTCATCTACCCACATCCCCAGCAAGCCCTGCCAGCTCAGGAGTGGAATGATCATGGTGTGAGTGTGCATAAGTGCTTTTAGTGTATTAGTTCTCTTTGCTTTCCATGGGCACAGAGTACACAGTGGAGAGTTGTCTTGTTCTGACAGAGCCTACCAGTGGGACATGGGAGCATTAATCATTCCCCTCTTCACTAAACACTACAGTAGTGTTTAGAAAAGCAGGTTTAAAGCTTAGTATGGATGAAAGAATGAAATGCAAAACCTGCTTGAGTATCATAGATGAACAGATTTGGGGGAAGGACTGGAAGGCTCCGTAGGCCACCTTCTTGAGGATTTCGCACTCATTCTAGTAACCCTGTTTTTTCTGTGAATTTCTGGAGGAGCAAGTTCTGTGCTGAGTGCAGAGCCCTTTCATAAGCTCATCCTCAAAGAGATATTTATCACATTCTTGAGTTAATATAGAGGGTCCAACTTCTGTGTTTCTGTGCCTCAGTACCCCCGTAGAACCAGTGGATAGGGCTAACCAGCTCTTTAAAGCATTCAAGTTATTATTATTATTATCATTATTACTATTACTATTGGCTCCAGAAAAGCAAAATCAGGCTGCTGCAGAAAAAGTGTTCCTGTAGGGTTCTTGGTGTCCAGAGAAAAGCTGCCTTGACAGCAGGAGGAGGGCAAAAAAGAAGACTCTAGGGATGGGCAGGTAAAGGGGTTATAGCCCTCAGCATTCCCAGCACACCCTGCCTCACAAGCCAGGCCCTCTACTTTTCTTCCACACTCTCCCAGCCTCTCTGTTATATGCTTTATACAGATAACCTGACTTCCTTTGGTCCTGTGTTTATTTCCTGAGCACCCAGAAGGACTGAGTCAGAAGTTCAACTCATGGCCATACTCTAACCCTGGGCCATTCTCTTCAGTGATGAGAGCCTGGAGCCTGCCCCAAGCTGGACTGAGTTCCAGTCCACAGAGGGTCAGCACTCCCAGGCCAGACAAGGAGAAAGGAAAGAAGTAAAGTTGAAAAGAAGGAAGGAGAGGCTCAAAAATGAGAGTTGGTCCTCCATCGCAGGGCAGAGGGAGCAGACAGGAAGGAAAGCTAGCAGAGGGCTCTGACACCTGCTTATCTGGCATACAGACCATTAAGACTAGAGCAGCCTTCTCTGTGGGGCTGGGCTTGGGCTCTCCTGACTGAGAGTTGCTATTGCCCACACTCCTCTGAAGAAATGATGAATCCGTTGCTTCTAATATGTTGTGTGTAAACAGAAGTACAGGGGCGCCTGGGTGGCTCAGTCGCTTAAGCGTCCGACTTCGGCTCAGGTCATGATCTTGTGGTCCGTGAGTTCAAGCCCCGCGTCAGGTTCTGTGCTGACTGCTCAGAGCCTGGAGCCTGTTTCAGATTCTGTGTCTCCCTCTCTGACCCTCCCCCGTTCATGCTCTCTCTCTGTCTCAAAAAATAAATAAACATTAAAAAAAAAATTAAAAAAAAAAAAAAAAGAAGTACAAAGACCACCAGTCTGAGTCCTGGGCCTTTGCCTTCCTTTTCACTTTGATTAGAATGAGCCCTAAGTGAGTGTAGCTTTTGGGTCATCCCTGTCAAAGGG
Source organism: Panthera uncia (assembly GCF_023721935.1). Lineage (NCBI taxonomy): Eukaryota > Metazoa > Chordata > Mammalia > Carnivora > Felidae > Panthera > Panthera uncia. The sequence continues at coordinate 19,100,124 of NC_064816.1, forward strand.
GCCACAAGGATGTGTAAAAGCACCCATCTTGCCAGAGCTGGTAGAAATAATTGGATTTCAGACATTGGTAAGAAGTTTTGGAGTTGGATTTGCCTCCTGCCAGAAGGCACGAAACCAAGAGAAAAAATTTAACCAGGGATGCACTGTACCAGCAACACATTCCTCACCTGTGATCAGAGGCAGCTCTCAAAGCCCCCAGACCCACCAGAGTTCCAGCACAATCCCTTAAGGCTGACAGAATGTCTTAAAACTCTTGGTCCTGGCTCACTCTAAAGATAATTGAGGGTGGGTGGGAGGAGGGCTTGGAGCAGGAGGGCAAATTACACAAATCAGGCAGAGATGCCAGCAAGGCAGATGAACATTAATCCCGGTAGGGAAGAAGACCTGCTTTACTGGGAACTACAGGCTGCTAACTGGCTGAGTGCCATTAGCCCTACGTGGGGCCCTTATCACCTAAATGAGCAGTTCCCCATGGGGCGCTCTTGGCAAGCTGGCCACAGGTCTGTGCACAGCTCAGCTGCTTAGCCGGCCCCCATGGAGCTGCCTGCCAGGCAGACCCTATTGAGGATCCTTGGCTAAAACCTGCCCAAGTAGCACTTGGAGCCGGAAGGGGAGCTGACATGTGCCCCTCAAAAGGGGTATAATATGGGGGTATAAAAGGTTTCCTAGCTCACTGGGGCAGAGGCATTGTATTGGCTCAGGGAGCCAGGGTCTATTTAAAAATTCCCTTTGGTTTGTTTCAATATTTTTAATTGGCCCTGTGGTTTCAATCCATATGACATTAATTCTTTCAAAGGATAGAAATAATCTGCTCTTTTTGAGAAACACAGTCCCAGATGACATAGCGTTGTCCTTCTCCTTGATGCTATTTCAAATAGTATTTTTTAAAAATATAGTTCTTACTATTAAAACATTCATGTTGAAATATGACTAGGTGAAATTATACGATGTCTGAGATTTGCTTCAAAAACTCTGGGGGGCAGTAAGTGGTTGGGGTATGAATGATACAAGACTGGCAATGAGTTGCCAATGACAACTAGTCATTGTTGAGGCTGGGTGATGAGTACCTAGGGGTTCATTCGTCTCTTTTTCTATATGCTTAAAATGTCCTATAATAAAAATTTTTTAATTAGCATTTAGAAGTTGGCAAGAAGAGCCTGGCTGAAATATCAAGTAAACCAGTGATTCCCAGTCTAACAAAAGAAAGCACTATATAAAAAGCAGGGGAAATGGGCAGTACTAGCCTTTAGTGAAGACCCCTTAAGCCCTCCACAGGCACCTGTTATATGGGCCTGTAACTGTAACAGGGGCCACACCACAGAGACAGCCTGGGACCTCACTAGGCAAGGATCATCTGAAACCTTCTTTGAGATTTGAATATTTCTATAAAGGAAGTTGTCAGGCCTACTACTAAGTCCTTAGGTAACCACTTTCTGCTTGTTTTTTTTAATTGTTTCTGAGCTTCAGTGATCTTAATTCAAAACTCATTGTTTCTGGAGTTCCTGTGTGGCACAGTCGGTTAAGCATCTGACTTTGTCTCAGATCATGATTTCATGGTTTGTGGGTTCGGGCCCCACATCGGGCTCTGTGCAGACAGCTCAGAGCCTAGAGCCTGCTTCAGATTCTGTGTCTCCCTTTCTGTCCCTCCCTCACTCACACTCTGTCTCTCTCTTTCCCAATAATAAATAAACATTTAAGAAAAAATTTAAGTCATTGTTTCTGCCCAGGTGTCCATTGACAGATGAATGGATAAAGAAGAGGTGGTATATATATATACAATGGAATATTAGCCATAAAAAAGTGAAATCTTGCCATTTGCGACAACACAGAGTTAGAGAGTATTATGCTAAGCAAAATAAGTCAGAGAAAGACAAATATCATATGATCTCACTCATACGTGGAATTTAAAAAACAAAACAAACAGGCAAAGGGAAAAAGACAAACCAAGAAACAAACTCTTAACTATAGAGAACAAACGGATGGTACCAGAGGGGAGGTGGGTGGGGAGATGGGTGAAATAGGTGATGGGGATTAAGGAGTGCACTTGCTGTGATGAGCACTGGGTGTTATATGGAAGCATGGAATCACTATATTGTACACCAGAATCTAATATTACATTGTATGTTAACTAACTGGAATTTAAATAAAAGCAAAAGTCATTGCTTCCTTCATTAACTTACTAAATAAATCTTTATTATCTGCTCATGCCTGGCACTGGTCTAGGCTCTGAGGGTAAAGTAAATAAACAGGGTTCCTGCCCTCATGTAGTTTATCATCTATTGAGATTAATATAACAAAAAAGTAAATACCTTTAAAGATAACTTGGGAGTACTGAAACAGACAATGGCTGGGGAAGTTCCTGTCCTTGATGAGGTGGTCAGGAAATGGCCTTTTGGAGATAGAGACATTTGAGGAGAAACCTAAAAGCGACAACCTTGAGCTAGAAAGCCTGAGCACTGTGTGTTGTGCTCCACAGACTCATCTTGAGCAGATGTTCTTTGTGACAGATGAGTTGCAGGGGGCCTTTGGTTGTGCCCTCTAATGTATTTGATGAGTCTAGGCCATTCTGAGGATGTCTGAGGTGCTGAAGCCTTGTTCCTATTTCCAACACAGAGCTGGGAGTTTGGAATCCCACTGTGCAGGGAGCTGGCATGTCAATACGAGAGCCTCTACGATTATCAGAGCCTCAGCTGGATTCGGGTGAGCTTTGTCTCTTCCCCCAACCCAACCCTGACTGGAGGTACTAGCATTGTCCTGGCATCCGTTTCTGAGTGAGCATTCACTGCAGGTCTAGCCCTTGCTTTAGTGCTGTGGATGTACAGGAGAAGCAGAGGCCAAGGTTCCTACCCTTGAGATATTTGCAGTCTGACTGGGGAACTAAAACACACACCTGACAAATGATTATATGATCCAGACCCCAAGGGCCACTGGTGCTGGGGGAAGGGAGAAGCAGCATATGCAGGATAAGAAGGGGGAGTTCACGGAAGAGATGGCAGCTCACCTTCACAAAGAAGCTTCACCTAAAATGATTTTGCTCAGGGATGTTTCATATGAAAACTTTATAAGATCTTTCCCTGCTTTGGCTTGTGGTCACTTTCAAACACCTTGTTCTTATTCCCTTCTTTGATGCAAAATATTCAAAAATTAAGTGAAATGTCCCATGGACTTTGAAGGTCTCCACCAGATTTTCCTGGCTGCTGGTGCTGGATTCTGAGCCATAACAGCTACAAACTTCAATAGCAAAGAGAAGCCAGCAGTGTCAGCTTACCCTCCTCCTGCACCCTCTGCAGCATGGCCAGCTGTGCCACGTTCCCTGATCCAAATGGATATTTGGATCTTTGTAATAGATGTAGTTCTCTAGAAGTAGCTTCTTGACTGGTCTTTGGAGGCCACTGCTCCTCAGCAAGCTGGCTTGATTTAGTGTGTTACAACTATCTTCCCAGTCAAAATTCAGTGAGTTTTTCTGAATGTGAAGCCAGGTCAGCCAATACTAAGAAACTTACTGATGTTGGTAATGCCAGAAATCATAGATATTGGTTCAACTTTCAAAGTTTAAAATCTCCTAAATTGGAACCAGTACCAGTGTTGCTGGCAACTGAGACTTTTTCACTGTGATTATTAGCATCTTTAGTCCGATGATAGATGAGCAAGAGCAGTGCAGTTAGACTGATGGAAAATGGTGCTGAGAATAGCTGTTTGCCACCAATTAACTAACATGAGCTAGAAGTCATTTGGTGTAATGAGTATCAGTCAAAACCAGAAATCCCTGGGCAAAAAAAAATTCATGTTAAACCTGTGCCCCCTGAAAGTTCAGGAAGCCTGGATCTGTATCAGGTTGGGCCCACCCACTGGGTAGGACATTATGAGCACTGGGCTGCTGTCCCCACCCTACCATCAGAGGATGATGGAAGAGGAGGGTTTCCTCTTCCATTATGAGGCAACCTGGGGAGATGCTGACCATGGCTAGGGGCTCACTTCTCACACAGTCTTTCCAAAAGACAGTGTCTACTTGGACCTGGGAGAACTTGCTTTGGACACCAGTAGCAGTCAGGCCAACCTAAAGGCAGCTGCCTTTCTTGTTCACAGAAAATGGAGGCCAGCTACTATGACAACATCATGGAGCAGCAACGCCTGGAGCCTGAGTTCTTTCGAGTTGGCTTCTATGGCAGGAAGTTTCCTTTCTTCCTTCGGGTGAGTCCATTCAGGTAGTCACAAGAACTTATATTTTACACAGTAATTCATTTATAACCTGTTTTTTATCTTTTCCCCTGTTCTACTGAATACTACTTTTTGAAGGACTAACTAGTCAACAAAAAGCTTTTGGTTTTACTTGATTGGACTGGCTCCCAACTTTAGATTTTGTTTTACTCTGCTGTACTATTTTGTAGCTACCTAGAATATACAAGGGTGACTTTCTTACCAAATCAACCAAATTCCTGCAGGAAATGACCAGGGTCTGAGAATGTCCCATAGGTATGTCTAGAAGCCTTCCAATTTATAGTTCCAATGCCTGTAATTCTCCATTGTGACTATTTTTAGCCAAATAGGACACCAGTACAACCCTGACCTAAACAGGATGCTGGCCTGTTGGGTTTTGTCATTTAAGATGATGGCTCTACACCAGGCTGCACTGTATGCTCTGTGGCCAGGATCGAGAACCTGTTGATTTCAGAGAAGCTTGTGAGCTGTCAAATGGGATCTGGCTATGGAAAGCCTTTTATTGGCAGCCAGTTTTCTATCCCCGGATGGTGAAAGCCATTTCTCCCACCTGGAAGGCTGAGGTGGGATACCAACAGAGAAGGAATGACTGACTATAGACATACTGACACCAGCTGAACAGTTGTGATTCTCTTCTTTATTCCACATAAGCCAGAGGCTCCAGGAAATGTCAGTCTGGGCTTGTAGGCTACAGCCGGTAGGGATTCATCATTCTCAGGGGACCTAAAAGAAGCTGTGCTGATGAAGGGTCCTTGGGCTGCAGTTGGGACCTAACACTAGCTCTGACTGTCCCCAGTCCCAATATCTTACTAATGTTCCATGTTTACAAGTCTCAACCAGCAGCTGGGAAAGTTCATAGAATCCCTTTGATATGTTTGGGATCCTGTCTTATTGGAAAAATTCCTTTCGTCAGTGAGCAATGATGAGCTTGGTATCACATCACAGGTCAGTTGGGCTTAGTGGCTCCTTTAAAAAAAAAAAAAAGCCAGGGGCGCCTGGGTGGCTTGGTTGGTTAAGCGTCCGACTTTGGCTCAGGTCATGATCTCACCATCCGTGAGTTCAAGCCCCGCGTCGGGCTCTGTGCTGACCGCTCAGAGCCTGCAGCCTGTTTCAGATTCTGTGTCTCCCTCTCTCTCTGCCCGTCCCCCGTTCATGCTCTGTCTCTCTCTGTCTCAAAAATAAATAAACGTTAAAAAAAATTTAAAAAAAAGAAAAAAAGAAAAAAGCCAGTCTGCTAGCAAGAGTCCAGGCTAACCACATTTTAGGTGGTAAGGCAGGTCAACTTTCACATTTCCTAGGCAGTAATCATTCTAGGTGAAAAAGAAAATTGACTTCTGCAGGAACTAGTAACACTGACAGGGCTAGCAAGTACACTGCGCCTAATTGTGACCCGCAGGAAGGCTCCAATTCCAGTCCACAGGAATGTTTCTAGCAGCAGAATGTGAATGAGGAGAGGGTCTCCTCAGGAGGACCAGACTTGACTTGTTCACTCTCTAGGGACCATCCACTTCAGGCATCTCAGAAGTGGCATATTTGCTGCCCCCACCAGCAGAGATTATACAAAAGCAATGGAAGTAGAGGTCAGCAGAAGAGAAAGAAGGAATTACACAAGAATAAGAAACCAAAAGCATCTCTATAAAGTCCTTAGACAAACTAATGATTCTGGCCTTGTAACTTCTTTCTCATTTTGTCTTTGCAAAGTACGCTTTATTATTATTTTATTCTCCTTGTTTAGTCCCACAATTTGTATATCATAAACCAGATTGTACTCTAAAACATCATTATTTTGGATACTACAAAGTCAGGCCCTTGGTATCCTCATTTCTTTCCCCTTCAAACAGGAGTTCTCCATCGTGGTTTGCCCTGGCTTCCACCACTCATGCTTATGTCACAGGGTATATCAGTGTCTCAGGGTACTCAGAGCTTTCTGACAAGTAAGACCTGGCATAGAACCTGCATCTGAGCCATCCAAATAATGCTTGCAGGTGACAGTCTGAATGTTCAAATGTGGTTTCAGCAGTGCCAGTAAGGGAGGAAGAATAACAATCGGTGGTAGGAAATGTCACCCATCAGTCCATCTCTGTCTCCACACAAGGGGCATTCCCTAGGAGCTGTGTTTCCTGCATGCAGATCTGCCTGGCCTAGCCACATGCTGCCTTCCCTTCCCTCCACTGCTCAGTTCATCTCTGGCAAATGTAGTAAGTCCCAGTAGAGGTAGCTGTTTGCCTGGTAAATGGCAAGGACAAAGTACAAAGCAGCAGCAGCCAGATCTGTCTCATGTGAGGATGCTGGGTATCCTCAACTTGAAACTGACAACCAGCATCAAGGTCAACGCTATGTGCCTTCCTCCTGCTGGGCCTTCCCCAGAAGGCTAGGCTACTCCCTCACCTTCCTTGAACACATAGGCCATCTATTACTTTAGCTCTGTCAGCTTGGTTTCCCTGGACCATCTGCCTCTCTTGCTTTGCAAATGTGATTATCTACTAATCTGCACAGGGACAGGAAAACATCCAGCCTTCCCTTCTTGGGGGAATTTCTGTTTCTCTTTATTTGACCCAGGAACAGATACTGGTGAGGGTTGTACATTTCTGAGTTGATATGAAAAGACCAATTCTTTACAATTATCTTCTTTGTCAGTTCTGCTTATCAAGCAACGGACTTAGAAATGTCTCTTGTCCTTTAACTATTGGTCTGTTCACTGGAGAGGCCAGCCTGCTCCTCCTGACCGTGACTTCCCTTCTGGTATTGTTTTTCCATTCTGATTCATCCAGACATGTAGCCCAGCCTTAGCTGAGTTCTTCTATAGTAAGAGGAGAGGTGAAAAGGGGGCAGAAATTCTGTTCCAAAAGGTGTGAAGTCCTCCAGGACCTGGCCTATAATCATCCCTGTACCAGTAACCATATGGCTGGCCCTGTGGAACTTCTCTCTTTTCCTCTGAAGACATGCCAGGAGGGGCTGCCAGTGCCTGATGCAACTTTGTCAAAGAGGATCTAGTGAGGTAGTTGGGCAGGCAGACATATATCACCAGAGGGCTGGAGAAGTGTTCCATTCACTCGTGACCAGCTGTGAGGGAGGCATACCAGGGTTGAGGGGGCCCTGTTATTACTGCAGCCCACTAGAAGAAAAACTGAGACCTAACCCAAACCAAATATGGTATTAACAGGGTTTAAGAAATGTGTAGTTAGGATGATGTCTATTTGTTCTGCTGACATAATTGCAAAGGAATTTACTGCCCATATAGTAAATAATTACTGAATACCTACTGGACACTGAATAATGTTTGGACTGTTTGTTCCCACTAACCAAAGTGGCCCTTCAAAAGCATGCACTTGGTCACCCCCCTGTTAAGATTTATGTGGTGGCACCCCTGGAGATCATTCCTTGCAGGCATCTTCCTCACCCTCCCACCTCTCCACACACAACCTTTTCCTGTACAGGCTGTTGCTGCCCTGGTTGTCACTGTGCCCACATAGAGTACCCTTCCCCACTCCTCCCTCAGAGCTGCCCAGGTGGGCCTTTTAGGACTCTTCTCAGGCATGGCCTTTTCTAAAATCCCACCCTTCACCTCTCAACCCTTCCTGGGTAAGGCGCCCTCCCTCCTTTGCTTCCTGCAACTTGTACCCTGCCTCCCAGCTGCCACATCACAGTGCAAGTCTCCCTTTTTTCTGTCCCTCTCCCTTCTGGATCATCATTTCCCTTTGGGCAGAGTCTGAGTGCTATGCCCCATGCCTGTCACAGGGGCTCCTAGGACATGCTTGTGACACAAGTAGCTATTGACACCCATGTGGAGGTGGGGGCTGTGGGCAAGGCATAGAGCATGCTCTCTTGTTTGTGGCAGAACAAAGAATACGTGTGCCGGGGCCATGACTACGAGAGGCTGGAGGCCTTCCAGCAGAGGATGCTCAGCGAGTTCCCACAGGCGGTCGCCATGCAGCACCCCAACCACCCCGACGATGCCATCCTGCAGTGTGATGCCCAGTGTATCTTTCTATGCTTGGCGGGAGAAGGCGGGCTGGGGTCCTGGGAGGTGAGGCCCACCCAGTCAGCTGCCCCTATGCTATGTTGTTGGTCTTACAGGCTAAGTTACCCATAAGTCCTGAACAGAATATGTCCTCATCACTGAACCCACACTTAGCAGGACCCTCATGCAGCCTCGTACAGAAGAAGCATGGCATGCCCTTAGCTGTGGGTGCCTGAAGCAGGGCTTCTGCGGGACCTTCATCCCTCAGGCTGGGCTGCTACCATCACCTAAGTCCCTACCTGGCCCTGTGAAGGACCTGCCTAGGCATCCAGAAGCAGGCACTGTACAGGGTAATTGGGGATCCCACCAGAACTCTTGCCACAGGGATAACTACCATTTCTATCCCCTGCTCCACTCCTGTGTGCATCTGTTATTATCCCTAGTCTTTGTCAGGAGGACTGAGGTACAGCCCTGGGAGTGGGTGTGGAGGGTACGGGGAAGGAGATGGAGAGTGCCTGTGTTTTTAGTGGTACTTGGAAGTGTGGATACAAATACTGGCCTCCCCCTCATCCCCCTCACACAGCTTCCTTGGAGACCTCATGAGAGTCACCACTGTATAAGCTTGTTCCAGGGAGGGAGAACAGGTGGACTCCCATGTTATCTCTCTACAAAGACCCCAAATAGTATTCTTATTAAAAGATTGTTCTGCAGTAAATACAGTTTACCTACATTGGGCAGGCTTAGGCCTTTGCAACTTTCTTGCTCCTGTGGTGTGGCCACCTGCATTCTTCTGACCCCTTTCCCTTCTTTCTTGGCTGTTGACATCTCACCTTGGCTGAGTGCTCAGAAGGCTCAATGCTAGAGCGGGAAGAGGGTGCAGATAGGGAAATCTGATCTAACTGTGCCTGAGTCTGTGCAAGGGTCCTGCTCCTTGCTGCTGCCAGGAGGGAACAGGGGCTATGGGGCTCTTTTCTCCTTTGGGTGATGACAGGGGTCAGTATTCAGATCCATCCCTCGGGCAAGTCTGGGTTTCCCCTTCACTTCCTGCCCAGACTTGCAGATCTATGCGGTGACACCCATTCCAGATTATGTGGATGTCCTGCAAATGGATAGGGTCCCAGATCGCGTCAAGAGCTTCTACCGTGTCAACAATGTGAGGAAGTTCCGGTACGACAGGCCTTTTCACAAAGGCCCCAAGGACAAGGAGAATGAATTCAAGGTGAACAACAGTGGGAAAGTAGGGGCAGTGGGGCCAGGGGCAAGCCCCACTTTCTCAGGATCTTGTCCCTGTCTCATCCCTCAAGCAGGCAGGTGTGGAAGAAATTGCTTAATGGCCTGTCCCTGTCTGTGCCATCCTTACAGAGCCTGTGGATCGAGCGTACCACACTGACCCTCACCCACAGCTTGCCTGGCATCTCTCGGTGGTTCGAAGTGGAGAGGAGGGAACTGGTGAGACACGTTTTGGATGGGGCTGATCTTCACAGCTGCTCCCTCAGCCCTGGCTCTGGGGACCTTTCTCTAAGGACCAAAGACAGAGAGCTTCGGCCACCTGCCTGGCCTGGACTGCCACAGGCCAGTCCTGTGTCAGAAGCTTTGTACATCTTCTCCCTTTTAATCCTGACAACACCAGGGGAGCAGATATTTTTAATCTCCCAATTTACAAATGTGGAAACTATTCTCTGAGGTTCAGGAAGTCAGAGCTCTCTGACTTCAAAACCGATGTTCTTCACTCTTTACTATACTTCTAAGTGCCAAAAAATCAGAAGAGAACATTTGAAAGGGGTCAGGGAGTCTTAAGTCCACAGGAACAAGGGTGAGAATCAGCATCACTGGCCTTAGATCCCTGTTCTCAGGATCATTATGAAGAAGGGGTTGTCATCATGTCTGGGACAACATTGTGTGCCCTGTGCCCTGTGCCCTCAGGTGGAGGTGAGCCCTCTGGAGAATGCCATCCAAGTGGTTGAGAACAAGAACCAGGAACTACGGGCCCTGATTAGCCAGTATCAACACAGACAGGCACACGGCAACATCAATCTGCTCAGCATGTGCCTGAATGGCGTCATCGATGCCGCTGTCAATGGAGGTGTCGCAAGATACCAAGAGGTGAGCTGGGCCCTGGACCAAACCCACAACAGGCAGCCTTGCTGAGAAGGTGGTTCTCAGGCTCCTCTCCTTGAGGCCCCAGCCTTCTAGGGCAGCCTTCCCAGCTAGCCCTCCCCTAGCTGTGCCTCAGCCGACTGGAGGATGGTCCCGGGCATGAGGCTCACTACCACTCCTCGTTTCTGTGGCATGGCTCTCCTATGGGACCGTCTCTTCTTTTTTATTCTCTGAACTCTGACAGATGAGTAATCCATCTGATTAGGGAAGGATGTTAAATGGCCTCCAAGAGGAGCCCTGGAGCCCAGCCCTTCACAAGAAGCAAGTTGTGGGTGGCTAAGAGACTGAGCCCTACACCCTGGCCACCAGCCCTACCTGCCCTACCCAGACCATCAAAGCTCTGTGAGGGACTGGGACCAGTACCCAGGCTTAGATTATTTGACCACCTTCAGTCCTTCTTAGATGCAAAAAAGCACACCTCCGATTGCAGGAGGTCCAAGCAGGCCAGGCTGGAGATGGTGTGTGTATCTGTGAGGAGTCGGGACCTTCCTTTCAAATGGTACCTTAGACTTACACTTCCTGGGTCCCCTCTAAGGGGTAGTCCTGGGAAGTCTTCCTGATTGAGCCTTTCCTTTCTCAGGCCTTCTTTGACAAAGATTATATTGCCAAGCACCCAGGAGATGCAGAGAAGATCACCCAGCTCAAGGAGCTCATGCAGGAGCAGGTATGTCTTACAGGGCTTAGAGGCCAGTGGCCACGAGGGAAAAGCTATGCACCACAGGATGGCTGCAGTTGTCAAGGTCCACTCCCTGACTTGCAGAGTGGCCTTATCTGTCACCCTAATAGGTCCATGTCCTTGGAGTTGGGCTCGCAGTTCATGAGAAGTTTGTGCACCCAGAGATGCGCCCTCTGCATAAGAAGCTAATTGATCAGTTCCAGATGATGCGGGCCAGCCTCTACCATGTAAGCTGATCCCTGTCATGCCCCTGCTGCCATAGAACCAGATGCCATTCCCTGCAGACTGTGCAACAAGCCAAAGGAAAGGGTGGGGGGAATGTGAAGGAAAAGCTGTCCCCACCACAGAGGGGCAAGAGGCAGAGGTGAGTGTTCTATCCAGGGGAAGGATGCCCAGGATCCCCTCACTCACTCCCATCCCTGAGGAGGAGTCAGATTCAAGGGCAAAGAATGTTTTTCAAGGTACTGTGCTGGTGAAGAGAGGTTTTCACATGAGGAAGAAAAGAGCTAAATTATGTGATCCACATGTAGATATCTCTTTGGAGATATTTTTCATCCCAAGAACCTACAGAGGTAAGACATAGCTTGAGCCAGCCCTCTCTCCCCTTCTCCCTCTTTCCCCTCTTTCCCTTGCCATCTTCATGCCCTCTTGCTCCAGAAGTTCTCCCGACTCTGACCTGGCTCTTGGGCTTCAACAGCAGGGTTGGCCCAAAGACGGATTCACACAAGCAAAAGCAGAGCCTGTATTCCAGGACTAGTTTCCCCTCAGCAGTCTCGCAGGGAATGCTGCCTGGCAGAGAACAGGGCCCAGGTGGTCTTGAAACCCCTGTTTATGTGCCCTCACCCCATTTTCAACAATAAAGCTGACTCCAGGTGTTTCAAGAGAAATCTATCTGCTAAATAGTCTGGCTGCCAGATCTCAAGAGGTGTGAACCTTATTATCTGCAACAAGGAAAATAGAGCTGTTTGGTGTTAGGCAAGGCCATCTCGGACAAGAGGCTCCTCTTCAGGGATGATCACTGGCCCTAGAGAGGCTGGACCACTCAGACTCAGTGGCCTAACCTGTTGGGGTTGACTTGCCTTATTCTTGATGCTGGTGGCCCCCAGTGCATGTCTCAACCATTCCTGCCCAGTTGTAGATAGCATGGACTCCAAAAAGAGAAAAAGAATCTTGTCTGTAGTTTGAGAAGTGGGCACATTTTTCAGAGGAAAGCCTATAGGGCCTGAAATTTCTCCTTTCTGTAATGATTTTCCCATGGTATTTCAGGGTGAAACCTGCAGAGAAAGTGAAAGTCTTTTGTGTTTCTACTTTAAAATTAAAATATCCATTTAGTGAAGAACTTGGGTAGTGTCACTAAATCTAATGGGTATTCTATTACCGCTCATTCTTGGTTAGTCTCTGCTATGTGCGAACTTCCTCATCACCACAAGTGACCCAAGCAGGCTAGAGCCTGACCACTAGAACAGGAGGTGTACTCTGCCATGCAAGGCTGTTGGGTCACTTTAGCAAAGATCACAAAATACTCACCCGCATACATCAAGGTCTCCAGGACACACATGGAGGTGTCCTCTCCAGTTTACCCTTCTTTTTCATTTCATCGTGTTTTGGGAGAAGGGCATGGAAAACCTGCTGCTTCTTTAGGCCAAGCTCAGAAATATCCCCAGTAGGACTTAGGGCCCACATCAGGATTCTACATTGTTTGTCCCCATAAACTGTGTCACAGGCAACTTAACCCAGGACACTGAGAGTTGGGCCATTTAGCAGTCCAGTAAACCCAACCCCAGTCCTTACGTAAACTGACTGACAGCTGTTAATCAACTCCTCGTCTCCTGCTTCTCAGCTCTTAGTCCACTTATTCTATACCAAGAATGCCTCTTAACACACTCCTGTGAACTCAGAGCAACTTCAGCCTATTCCAGATGTGTTCTCTTAGTAGGATCAACCCAAGGCCTCTCAGCCTCTGGTCTAGACTCCAGTGCAGTTAGGAGAGTGTTTTAGTCATGAAGGGGCCATTGCCTAAAAGAAGTCAGCAATTCAGTTCTGCCAAAAGTATCTGATTTTTTTTCTTTTTACATTCTTCTTTTACATTTTTACCACTAGCCAGCCCTTCCCTCTTACCCCTTAATTACTTATTCATTGTTTACTCTGATGAAGGGACATTCATTTCTCAACAGGAGTTTCCAGGTTTGGACAAGCTAAGTCCTGCATGTTCAGGCACCAGCACCCCACGGGGAAATGTCCTAGCATCCCATAGTCCCATGAGCCCTGAGAGCATCAAGATGACCCACCGGCACAGGTACGGCCTTAGAGCTGGGGAGGGTCCCCTCCATGGAGGTAAGTCTGGATGTCAAAGGTCAGAGCAAGAAAGCTTGAAATAGTAGGTGTGTGTATTCACTCACATACCCTCTGACCCATGCACACATCAAACACACAGCTCCTGCCATAGGACCCATGGTCACATCCAGTCATCCTGGGAGAGAGAGAAGTGTACATGGTACTGTGAGAACATAGAGGAGGGGGCATTTGGGGTAGGTCTTGAAGGGTAAGTAGAAGTTTGTGAGGCAGAAATGGGATGGGGTTAGGAGGGTGATAGAACAAGATCCAGACAAAGAGACTAACGTATGCAGGCATCTCAAGATGTGAACAAGCCAGCCTGGTCAGCCCTACCAGCAGAGTCTTGTGGCTGGAGTGCAGGATTCCAGGGCATGGAAGGGGGCCAGTTCCAGCTCTAAATGGGCCATGTTCATTCAGGCCTTTGGACTTGATCCCAAGGGGAATGAGGATCACCAGTCAGTTTAAGGGAGAGAACGACATGGTGATGTGGAAGCACATCAAGGTGTCCCTACTCTGAACTCAGGAGTCCTGGTCTGTCTGGGCTCAACTGAAGATACTCCAAGCCTCCAGGGCAGGAAGGCCAGATCAGAGGAGGAGCCAGGGAGAGGAGCCCCTTACTTGGGTTTGTTTTCCAATGTAAGTAGTAAGTCAGCACAGAGTGGGCCTCTATAAATAAGAAGGAATGAATGAAAAGGACTGCCTACTATTGATAGAGGAGGGTATTTTGATGAGCCTGTAACCACAGATGTGGAAGGAAGTCAACAGATGGTTCCTAGCCAGCTATTTTGACAGCTTCCTCATACCAGGAAGATACCCCTGGCCTAGGAGCCTAGGAGCAAATCCCAGCAGGGGGTGGCTACTGGCTCAGAGTAACATCGCATAGGAAGGGGACCTGGAATCCTTGACCTGATTGAGCATATCACTTTCATCCCTCCTAACTGAAAAACTACTTATATAATCAGATGGAGTGGCCATAAACCATTTAACTCCAAATAGAGACTTTGCCGGCCTACTATTGGCCCTGCCAGAACAGGGGCCCCTGAGCAGCAGGCAGGGATTCAGGACTGCCCCAGGCCTCAAATGGGTATAAGCATTAACTCTGAAACCCTCTAAACTAGTGTCATCTGAGGCTAGGGGTGACTGTTTCACACACACCCTTACACTGTCCCCCTGCCACCTAGCAAGGTTTCTCAGCTCCCCGCCTGACTCCTCCCTATCTCCCACTCTTGTTCGCAGCCCCATGAACTTGATGGGCACAGGTCGCCATTCGTCATCCTCTCTCTCCTCACATGCATCTAGCGAAGCAGGAAACGTGGTGGTTCTGGGTGACAGCTCCATGGGCGAGGCTCCCGAGGATCTATACCACCATATGCAGGTACCAGAGCTGTCCAAGGAGTGTGGGCCAGAGCACCGTACCTGGAGGACTCGCCTCTCTGCTGGCTTATTTGGTCTGAGGGCTCATACCCCTGCCTAGTTCTCTAGTTTCTGAAATCAGAATACCCAGAGCCAGTAAAACTGCCTTCCCTCCGCTCCATCCCATGTCAATAAAGTTCCCAGGCATCATTTTCCAAGAAGGAAGTCTAGCTTCAGTCATGATTGCTCTTAGAGATCCCATGGGAAAGGTCCTCTGCCAAATTGCCTTCCTTCCTGGCATTTCTGATGGCTAAGTCCTGCATCCTATATGGGCACCATCATTAGAATCGACCCAACAGCCCTGCTCCATGGGTGGTGAGGGTAACCTATAGTGCCAGCCACCATCCTGGCCCCCATCAGGACCCAGGGTACCTCATCAGACACTGGGTCTGGGCACCTCATGGCATGAAGAAGCCAACTCTGGCCAGTCCTACAATCCTGGCCATTCAGACCTCTATCCTGCTGATTTTTCTCCCTTTGCAGCTCGCGTATCCCAACCCCAGGTACCAGGGCTCAATCACCAACGTCTCTGTTCTGTCCTCGTCCCAGGCAAGCCCTTCTTCCTCCAGCCTGAGTTCCACTCACTCAGCACCATCCCAGATGATTACCTCTGCCCCTTCCAGTGCCCGAGGTAAGGAGGGCAGGGCGCTGCTTGCAGAAGGGAGTAGAGGGCCTCATGAGCCCCACTTGTCCTCCTCTCATCTGTGGCTCTGTCTTTGAAAGCGGCCCTGTGACTTAGAGAATGTTCCCCTTTTAGCACTAAGGACTCAAGGGTTCCCAGCTCAGCAGTCTGTCTGGCTTCAGACCCTGCCCTGAGTAGCGGTTATAGCTATGCTACCACCGAGGTGGCTGGCTGTCGCATCTCTACCTCAGTAAGAGGACATGTGGCCCAGGAGAAAGCTCAGTTCTTTTCCATTGAAACATTTGCAAGAATAAAAATCAAAGTTAAGGCAACAATGAGTCTTATCTTGAGGAACTGAGCATGAATGCACAGTATGAAAATTAAATTTGAAGGCTAAACTTAACCCTGGAAAATATTATTCTAAAAAAGAACAGCAACCAAAAAGACCTTGTCAGCTAAGAAAGGCGTAATCAGGAGAGATGGCTCTGTGAAAAGCTATTTACTTTGCCAGTTATTGCCTGATTTCGTATTCATTGGCTCAATATTGTTTTCTGAGCCAGCATCTTTTTCACAATCTGATCCTAGTTCTCAGTGAAATTTGATTCTCTGCCCTTTTAGACAGAAGCATTTGCAGTGGAATGGAAATCAGCTATACTGACTAGGATCTAGTGCTTCTCAGGGTGGCTGTGCAGGATGGCAACAGAAAGGAGTGGTCTGAGCTCACCAGGCGGTCACTGGCTATTGCTTCCAGGCTTGCAGTCTCTCATGAGCTTGCAGTCAGATGTCACCTGAGGCTGGAATCATCTAAAGGTTCAGCTAGGCTGCATATCCAAGATGGCAGCTGGAAGCTCAGCTGGGGCTGTCCACCAGAGTCACTTTGGAGGGTCTTTACTTGTACCTCGGGCTTCTCACAGCATGCAGCTGATTTTTCTCAGAACAGGCATTCTAAGGTACCCAGGCAGAGTTGCAAGGCTTCTTATTACCCAACCTTGGAAACCCGTAATGGTCCTTTTGCCACATTCTGTCAACTAGTCAAGTCACTAAGGCCAACCTAGAGACCAAGGTGGGGAATGAGACTGCACCTCATCATGTGAAGAGTGGCATGTGTGTTTTTGAAGGGAAGGCATTGGTGGTTTCCATCTCTGGAGACAAGCTATCACAGGGGCCAAACTCCAGGATAGCATATAGAGAAAGGCTGACAGAAGCCCCTTCCCTTTCTGGAGTAGACATTAAGTACAAAAGTAAACATTCCCAAAGCTGGGAATGGTGATGAGTGCAGAGGCAACTAAGAAGGAGCAGGAATTCATTTCTAGGTTACACCATCCATGCAATCCATGTGCAGGCCTATCTGGAGAAAACCGTAGGCCAGTATGTAGCATACCAGAAGTAGGCCCTGTGAGAGAAGATGGAGAGAGATCTGGAATCACAGAAGAAGACTGCTTTTTCAGATAGATGTGGTAGATGAAGTAGGAGATGCACTGGGGGCATGGAGGGAAGGGAGAAGTCTGCTCTTTTTTCTGGTTGTTACGGGTAAAGGGAAGGCTTTTATGGAGAAGGTGTTCTGGAGAGTCCTTTGCATTGGAGTCCCCTCCCCCACACCCAAGAGTGGTCATGACACCAGTGGCCTACCTCACCAAGCCCATTGACACTCTCTGCTGTGGTCCCTGTTGAAATCTTCCAGAAGGCCTGTAAGGCACAGTCTAAACTCCTGTAAGTAGGCAGCTCCCCCTAATGGTCAAAAGACTGAGTGGAGCTAGGAAACCTGGAGATTCTGATTGATCCTCCTTGAATACCTCATGCTGGGACATAGCCTCCCTTGGGTTTACCAGACTACAACTCAAGCAGTTCAAAAGTCCTGTGACACCAAAGCCCTTGTGGTATATAAATGTTTTAATGAAAAGTAACCATCATTCTCTGCTACCATGGGATTGGCTGCCCAGGGCTGAGGGCAGTGAGAAAAGTGAGGTGGCAGAATTGGAAAACTTGGCAGTAGCACAAAGCACCTCTCTGTTATAGCACAAGAGGGGCCTCCATCACATGGATTCAAATCCTCAGCACAGCATCTGGGGCCTGCAGGCTACTGTCCCTCCATCCTAGCACCCCTGACATGTGTCAGCACATGGAGTATGCAGATGTGGGGTTGGCCTGGTGGGCCAGGCTGTGAGTTCTGTGAGATCAGGGACCATGGCCAGCCTGAGTCAGGCAGTGTGCCATGTTCCAACCACGTGCCTGGTGTGGAATGGGTGTTAGGTTGGAGTTTGATGTAACTGGATTGGTGTAAAGGTGCATGTCTCTTTCTGTGCACACTAAGTAAAAGGGTCCTGTCCAGAGCTGTGGCTGGCAGGGCTCAGGGAGCATTCAGTTTCTTGCTGGGAAGGCACTATAGAAATCATTGCAATTAGGAACTCTTTTCCATTTTTCTCTAAACAGCCATTACTGATTTTTATTATACTGACTTCTTCAAGGTATTTAAGGCTCATCTTCTTGGTCTAAAATGAGTACAAGAGGAATGTCGCAGCTTCCTGGGGAAGCTGACTGCAGAGACCTATTTTAGTTGTGCTCTGACAGTGCTTTCATGGCATAGTCAAAGGAAGGCCCCAGGGACCCTGGGTTTCAAGAACACAGAGCCTCCAGAGCTGCAGGTTCACTTCTCAGATGGAGCCCTTGGACTCTCTAGCTTCACTAAGAGCACGCCACAGAGGGGTTTCAACCACTTGAGCCAGCCAGAGGCTGCCCATGGGCTAGTTTCTCATGGACATGCTGGTGTCTGGCACGAGTGGTACACGTCTGGAGGGCCTTCCAAATGATCCATTCCCAAAGAAAGTCAGAAAGCTGTTCTCTCTATTTCTGTGGAAGGTACCCTCAAGGACCATAGGCTGACAGGTTCCTGAAGACCTATAGCTGTGGCCTGCATTGATGGGGACTGGACCACCACATCTGCTGAGGTCTGGCCTCTGTAACAGCCCCTCAGGCCAGAGGATATCACCACAGAAGCCTCACAAAAGAAGAGCAGGAACCAAGTCAACTCAAGAGCCTGGCTTAAAGCCCCACAACTCCCAGACTAGCTCCCATATGACCCCCAAGTTCACTGAAGGGCAAGTCTCAGAGAGAGAAACTCTGGAGAGCCACCTGTATGTAGGGCCCTGGGCCCCCAGCCAGCCTGGCTCTGGAGCTATGGTAGGACAGCAAGGAAAGCAGAGGCCAGGCTCTGGAGGCCTCAAATATGGGAAGGAGAAGCCTTTGGGCAAAGGTGGTAGGGGGTCAGCTGAGAACAGGGCCAGTTGGTATCTGGAGACGGTAAGTGTGGGGAGACACAATGCGTCAAGTAAGAACCATGCCACTATGTTATCTCAGTGTCTCTGTCTCTGTGTGATGGCTCCATTGCAAGCTGGCCTGTGCCCATGGCTGGGCCCCCTGAAAGAGCCCAGCATCCAGGTCACCCCATATCCCAAGAGCGCTGGGTGCAGGGGGCCCTTTGGGGCCCAGCTCCTGTCCTCGGTTCTCATGATCTGCCTCTAAGCATCGTGAGGGGGCTCTATCAGTGGGCCTGCATTGCCCCAGTCTGCAGTATGCCCACCTCAGCTGGGACGTCAGGTGTGGCCCCACCACCATCTCACCAGCAGGCTCTGCTTCATTCCTCCTGTGCTTGCTGAGCTCATCCTCACCCCAGCTGCAAGGGGACACCTACCCTGGTTCCCTGGCCCCAAGGATGCTTGCCCGCTGGGCCTTCCATCTGTGGCTTGTCATCTGTGCGTGATTGTTCTCACTTGGTTACAGGCTCTCCCTCTCTGCCAGATAAGTACCGCCACGCCCGGGAAATGATGTTGCTGCTGCCCACACACCGGGACCGCCCAAGCAGTGCCATGTATCCAGCAGCCATCCTGGAGAACGGACAGGTAGTGGACCCAGACTACTGACTGCCCTCTGCTGCAAGTATGGCGGCCTGGGCTGCCCTCATTGCATCTGCTAGGCTTTCTATATTGCCCTGTGTGCCTCCTTCATTCTGCCATAAGACCCTCAGAAGGCTGCTGGGTGCCCACTCTGGACAGGACTGCAGTGGCTCTGAGGATCAGCAATCCAGATGGAGTGGACCTGTAGGAAGAACGCTGGCGGGTTAGAGCCACAATTGCTTGTGTGGCTGTCCTTCTTGCCAACCCATTGCTTGTACAGCTTCCTGGACTCCTTATCCATAAACAGTCTAGCAGAGGAACCTCATTCTTTCTTATCCTGAGAAGGCAGTGGTGGACATGGGTCTGGAGGATGGTCTTCCTCCCTGTGTGTGTGAAGGGCATCCTCACTGAGACAGACTCTGCCTCTTTCATCCATCCATCTATCTGAAGCCCCTCATTGCCTCTTGAGGCTACTCTCTCCACCATTTGCACAGCTCTCTGGATATCCTACCTGGGGGCCTTGAACAAAGAGCTGTGGGGATTAACTACTTCCTCTGCCCAATCTGCCTGCCCTTCTATCAGAGTCCATGAAAATCACCTCCAAGCAACTGTTACCTAGTCCCAGAGTGCAAGGTGTTTCTCAGCTGTACTTCCTTGTGCCTGGTCAGCCCTGCCAGGTAGAGGGAGCAGGCCTGCTTGGCAGCTGCCCATCAGAACAGTGAGTCCTGTCCGTGACTTTCTAGGCTTGAGTGCTGCCCTTTGCCTTATCCACATTGCTAACTTGGGCCTGTGCAAGGATCTCCAGGAGGCCAAGCCTGCCAGTGCTGAGGGGTAGAGGGGTGCCTCAGTCCTTTCTGCCAATGGGTCTCCCTGTCAGGACAGAGGGATACAGTTAGATACCCTCAGGTGCCTATGTCCTTTTTCTTGGCCATGTACAAGACAGCTTGGAGCCCAGCCAGGCATTGTAGGGAGGTGCCTCCAATGTTGACATGGCAGCACTCAGAGCCAGATAGCGAGGGACAGTCTTCCTATGGCTGAGCATGATCGGTACCACTGCTTTGATTTCCCTGTCTTCTCTTAATATGATCTGGCTCCTGGGCCCATAGCTCTGCCTCCTGAGGTGTAACTGGTTGTTTTCACCATCTTTGATATTTTTCTCCCCCCTCAGCTGCCAAATTTCCAGCGGGCCCTGTTCCAGCAAGTGGTCGGATCCTGCAAACCCTGCAGTGATCCCAATCTGTCTGTGGCTGAAAAAGGTATTGTTCCCCTTTCCAGGTGGCCTTCCCCCATGTCTGTCCCCACCCTGAGTGTCTGACTCTTGTCCCTGAGCACCAACTGGCCAAGACTGTGCCACACTCCAACACCCAGGCCTGTCTGTGTGTCCAGAGTCCTGACCAACTCCTGTGCTCACTGTTTAACCCATGTCCGGTTTGATGCTAAGTTTGGATCCTGTTAGTTTATGTATCTCTCTCCCAAGGGCCCACCTTCAGAGAGGCCCCAGCTGCTACCTGCCCTGAGCCCACGTTTATGGAAACTCAGGCTGCTGTGTTCAGACTGTTGGGCTTCTCCCAACCAGCTCCAGTATTCAGCAGGCCCGATGGCCCCTTTGGTCACTCTCAACTTGGGCCCTCAGGGACCTTTCCTTATTGCTCAGAATAGGCCTGTGGCTGAGCAAGCTCCTAGAAGAATGGGAAGGACAGACCATGGCAAAGTGAATTTCCCAGAGACAATCCTCTCCAAGGAAGCCCTAGGTACTCTGAGTTGAGTCCTCCTGCAGCCACTCTGGCCAGCAAGTGGCCAGCTGCTATGAGTCTATCTTATTAGCAAGGATTACAAGCCCATCAACTTGGGCATGAACCCGGGCAGTCCTTAGAACAGGGGATGTTTGGATA
Organism: Panthera uncia; assembly: GCF_023721935.1. Classification (NCBI taxonomy): domain Eukaryota; kingdom Metazoa; phylum Chordata; class Mammalia; order Carnivora; family Felidae; genus Panthera; species Panthera uncia. The sequence goes on from NC_064816.1 coordinate 19,121,287, forward strand.
GTGGAGTTTTACCCTGTGTCCCGCTGCAGCAAGCTGATGGAAGAACCAGACTTGGACCCTACATGACCCTGGCCCAAAGCCTCACACATGGAGATCTGACTTAATTTTAACACAAAGCAATACCTATATGAGGATTATGCTAGAGCACCTGCCACCCAGAACCTGGCCCCATATCAGCCCCTCTCCCTGTAGTTTCCCCTCCCTCTCCTTCATCTGGTGGAGCTTAGGGCAAATTCAGTCCCCAGGAATACAAGTTGCTGTCCCATCAGAACCTGTACCTCCAAAGCTGTCACCATGTTGTCATTGCACCTCCTCACCAAGTGCTGTCTACTGTCCCCACTGTCATTGTTCCTCCCTTGCTCACCACAGAGGACATGCCTCTGTGTCTTCTTTAAGGAGACCAGACACTGGGTCCACAACCTCAGTGGCTGGTAGGCATAGGTACCAGGTGCTCAACCACAAAGGATATGGAGATTCCCGCCGAAGATGACTTCCTAGCCTCAAGCCTGCACATCCCAAAAACATGCGGCTTACCTGGACCTTGCACCTATTCCCACAAAATAGAGTGCCATTTTGGCCTCAGGGGCCAAAATCCACAGTATCTTTTCTTCTGAGATGTGGGGCCATCTGAAAACTAGCCAAGAGCACAGAAGAGCTCAGAGCTCAAGTGGGTGCTGGTGGCCAGAACAGGACCCTATGCCAACCGGACAAAGAAGAACACCAGGCCTCAGACCAGGCTGCAGCAAGAAGCTGGACATGCCCATCCCCAAGTGTGGGAAGGAAAGAGGCTGAGGCCACAGCAAGCATGTCCATGCCACAGTGCCAGTGTTTTGTGGGCAGCAAATAAGACATTTGCCTAGTGGGAACACACAGGCCAGAGTAGTGGCTCCCTAAGTCTCTTCCTGGATCCTCCAGGGCAGAAGCTATACATACTTATCACCATTCTCTTGTCATCAGGATCCTGAGTCCCACAAGGACTCTGCTTCTCACTTGTCATCTCTCTTTGCCAGGCAGTGACTCTCAGGCCAGTGCTGGACCTCCGTTCACAGAGACAGAGCAAGAAATGGCCAGGCCACAGTAGGGATTGCCCCCTTCTGCCAGGATAAGTCGCTCCATCTTAGACTTTCCACTAGCCCCAGTGCATTTGTGTCACATGGCAGAGGTCCATGGGCCTCATTGCTCACCAACATCAGTCTATAGGGTGAACTAGATGGTTCTGGATCACTGGAGTGGCTCAGGCAGGCAACCTTTGAAAAGCCCTGCAGCCTGCCAGTTTTTTGCCCCATAGCCTCGCTGCCCACAAGTTCCTGTGGGTTCTTGTGGGTGAACATCTGTGGCCCTGCAGTGAGAGCTTGGGCTGTCAGGACCCCTTTGGGGAAGCTGCCCAGACCCACCTCCAAGCTTCTTAATTCCTGAAATTCGGGGGCTTTTTTTTTTTTTAGAACTTTTCTCTTTGTAGAGAGCAAGTTTCAGTGATGAGGACCCAGAAGCTCATGCCCCATCTTGAGGAGAGTCTGTGTGAGAATGGGCCTATCTTGTTCTTCAGTTGCCTCAGGCTCTCCAAGGAGGCCTTCTGGTAGAATCCACCTGGTGCTCATCACATTCAGAATTCTTTCCTCCCTTTAGGCAACAGCTGAGTGCCTGCCCACCCAATCACTGCCATGCCCTCCCACCAGCCACCTGCCATCAGCTATCCCATGAGACTGAGCAGTCCTTAGAACTGAGGCTGTTCAGGTAGTAGAGTTCTACCTTGTGTTCTACTGCAAGCCCTCGAGTTCCTCACTAATGGGAAGGAAGGAGAAGGGCATAACTATCTTATCCCTGGACCACATGGGCCCAGCCCCTCCTGGCCACATCCTCCTTGAAGGCTGGACCCCAGCTCCTTCCTTTCCAGAACCTCTCTATTCCTTTAGGCGCTAGCATTTCCCGCTCAGTACCTGGCGCTGGAAGAGCACAAACCCCAGCCTCTTCGGGCACACTTGAGTTATAACTGCCTCAGAACAAAGCTGGGGGCTAGGTCTCTGAATTATGAGCTGCTTCCCTGCTGCTGATAGCCCAAAAGGGAGATTATGTTTGCCTAGCTCCATTAGAGAAAAGACACATTTCTTGTCAGTGGTATTTGGTCTCCAGGAGGAGTTGGCCAACAGTATTTATATGTCCCCTGCTGTTCCTGCAGAGTGGCACCCTCTAGCCCAAGATCCAGCCATTCTTCCTTTCCTCTCCTCTCCTGCAAAGTTGCTCACCTCAGCTGTGGCTGGGGGAGGGGTGTGAACGGACCAGTATTCTGGCACTGGCCTCCTTCCTTGGCATAGATGGACACTCTGTTTCCCTTTGTCCAAGGCCCGCTCTACCCTGCATCCATGGCATGTGGATGCCAGGAACTGGGCCTCTCTGCAAGCCTAAAAGCACCCTCATTCCCACAGCCCTCCCTTTTCTTGGGAAGCCACGGGTGGAACCAGACCTGAGCCACAACTCTTGGGCTGTATACTCTTCCCTTCAGCAGGCACACCAGTCCTTGCCTGAAAACCCTTTGTGCATCCCAAATCCAGTCAGTAGGCAGAGAAGCAGTGGGGTGGGAACAGCTTGTATGTTACCAGAGGCCTTTTGGGGGGCAACTCCTGCCCACACCCTGGCTGTGCACTAGCTCTAGGATGGGGCAGTCTGTGCCTCTCGCCCCCTGTGCTCCCTGCTTTTCCTGTTAGGCCAGGGCAGTTGGAGAGCCCTGACTTGGCTCTGGTGAGGAGCTCTGTGGCCTGCATTCTGTCTGCATTCTGTCCCATCAGCCCGTTCCACTCTGCTCTGCTCACTTCTGTTCTCTGTCCTCTTCTGACAAATCCCGGAGGCTGCAGATGTTCACTCCTTGCTGCACTGTCTCTCAGCTTGCCTCACCCTGAGTACTCTTCAGACGTCAGTCCACTCTGCTGCTATCCTCTTAAGCAGCTTCTGTCCCTGGTCACTCTCCCCCATGGGCCACAGTGTCTCACGTGGCCAGTGTTTTTGGGGGGCTGGCATGCCACTCACACATGTGCTGGCTACACAGTGCACACCTGGAGAAGCCATAGGCTGTAAGATGGGCTTCTCCCTGAGGATGGCTCAGAAGTAACCTCCCTTCATGCCATCTGTTTCCACCCTTCAGCAGTGCCAGCAGCCCCCAGCAGCTGGAGCCTGGATAGCGGAGCCCGAGAGGCCCAGCCCTTCCTGTCTGCCCACATGGGGCGCAGCCTGGCCCCCCCAGTGCCTCCCCGAAGCCTGCTGCATGGTAAGAAGACCTCCAGCGGGTCCCCCAGATAGCCCCTGGTTTCAGACTCAACTCAGAGGCGAGGGTAGCAGCCCTCGAGACTAAGAAGATGGGCCATTCTCTGGGCTGACTCAGCCAAGGAAGAAATATCCCCACCACAGGAAGAAGCCTGCTGGGCTTTGGGGTCGTGAGGTTTCCAAGTACAGCAGGTGAGCTCAGGAAGGCCTTCCCAACCAGGGGGGCTGAAGACAATGGAACAGACTGTGCTGGCCGGCTCCTCACCAGCCTGTCGGAGAGCTACAACTGCCTGTGGCCCACCGTTCCATGGGCTTGGCCGTACTTGACCTTCTTGACCTTCTGTGTGGCACAGGTGCCTTTTACTCCAGCAGCCTGTTTTGGAGAACTTCAGTGAAAAGAGAGGTTTTTCTGTGACCTTCAATGCTGAGGGGTGCCCAGGAGACTCTTCCCACAGCTGCGCAGTTGGAAGATGTGCCAGCACACAGCCCAAGAAAGCCCCAGCTAAGGCTCTTGTTCTATTCCCTTTGCAGGTCATTACTCCCTACACTTTGACGCCTTCCACCACCCCCTGGGTGACACCCCCCCGGCCCTGCCTGCCCGGACTCTGCGCAAGGTAATGTATTGAAGCAACAGCCCCACAAGAGTGTGAAAGGAATCTTCTTGTCTGCTCTGGAATCTCCTGGGTCTACGAAAAGAACCACAGCCCTTCCGTGCTCCTCTGTCCCAGAGCAACCAGCCTGGCAGAAGCTGGGGGTGGCCAGAGCCACACTTGTGATGCAGATGACCCATGTGTCCTGCAATCAATGCGATGGGGACAGGGAGGTCAGAGGGTCCTGGGGACAGCAACACACGAGTACCCTGAATGTGCCGGCAAGGGGCAGTGAGGGGCTTGGGGACTCCCTGCTGACACCACTAGGTATCAATGCACTACAGTTCAAGAAGTGAAAAGACATTTCCATGGTAGATCAGAGAGCATTTTACACTAGAGGCCAGTCAAAAGCAAGAAACAGGAGACAGCAAAGCCTTATGAAAACTCAATTTTTCTGCATGTTGGAAAAGACAGTCTCTGTCACAGATTTTAGCAACAGAATGCATTCATCTGGCCTATGTCCCCTGGGGTTCTTCCTGCTCTCTGCACTGGCCTGCCCACCCAGCCCTTCTGTCAGCACCCCAGAGCCACACGGGATATAAATGCCTAGCAGCCAGGCCAGGGCCATTTTTGTCCACAGAAATGTAGCTGATTCTGGGGTTCCACTGGCTTGCTTGGGGGGCAGCTGCTGAAGAAACAAATGTGTATCCAATATGTGCGGGTACTTGGTCCTCTCTTCACCTAGTGGGCCAGCCCACCTGTCTGGAGAAAGGGATTCTAATATGCCCACCCTTTCCTTTGCAGTCTCCTCTCCACCCTATCCCAGCCTCCCCCACAAGCCCCCAGTCAGGTCTGGACGGCAGCAACTCTACACTGTCTGGCAGTGCCAGCAGCGGCGTGTCCTCCCTGAGCGAGAGTAACTTTGGGCACTCCTCAGAGGTCCCACCTCGAACTGACACCATGGACTCCATGCCAAGCCAGGCCTGGAATGCAGATGAAGATCTTGAGCCACCCTACCTCCCTGTCCACTACAGCCTCTCCGAGTCCGCCGTTCTGGACTCCATCAAGGCCCAGCCATGCCGAAGCCACTCAGCACCGGGGTGTGTCATCCCTCAGGACCCCATGGACCCACCTGCGCTGCCACCCAAGCCCTACCACACCCGCCTGCCGGCCCTGGAGCACGATGAAGGCGTGCTGCTACGCGAAGATGCTGACAGGCCTCGGGGCCTGCACCGCAAGGCCTCACTGCCCCCAGGGAGCGCCAAGGAAGAGCAGGCCCGCATGGCCTGGGAACACGGCCGAGGGGAACAGTGAGGGGCAAGGAGGCGGCTGGGACGCCACCCTCTGTGAGCAGCTTGCCCATCCACTCCAGGTCTGAAAAGCAAGTCCCCTCACCAGGGAGCCAGAGAGGCCTGGCACTCAGGAGAGAACCACCCCGAGTCTACGTTCTACTGCCGTGAACTTGTGTGTTGCCATGTACAGAGGCCGCAGCAGCATGAAGGGTTGTGGCTTCTCTTTTTATTTCATTTTCTACGTTTCCATTCTATGGGTTTTCCTTTCTTTCCTTTGTGCAGTAGATGCTTTCTTCCTCCTGCAGTTCCAGACCACGTGGAGCTATATGGAGATATTGCACAGAGAGAATTGCTTTGCAGCTTTGCAGGGCCCAGGGGTAGGAGCTCCAGGCCCTCCCTCCAGGGCAGAGATGCACAGAAGAATGGAAATTGCACTAGGGACTTCTTCTGTTGCTGTGTGGACAGAAGAACTCATGGTTGTATTCAGGGATCGCAAGGACCACGTGGACTACATGTCACAGGTGGACAAGGGAGCTACAAGCCGTTTTGCACAAATGCCTACCCACCTGCCCACTCTTCCATCCAGGAGTGCGAGACTGAGGGGCTGCTTGAGCCAACCTGCCAGCTCAGGCATGTGACCTGGCCTAACTGCATGCCCAGGGCACACTGCCAAGCTTCCATGGGCCAGCCCTGTCTCTCACTCTACCTTGGATTTTTCCATCGCTTTTATTTGACCATTTGCTCCCTTACATTCTCCATACACCTCATGCCCTGCAGGAGCCCCCTTGATGAATGGATCTGCAAAGGTTATCTCCCACCCTCTGCCCCCGGCGCTTGTGTGGGGGTGTGGAGCCAGAGGCCCTAGCCACCTTCTTCCCCATGGCCCAGGAGGCCAAGTGTTGAGAGACAAGCTGGTATAGAGCGAGGCTGGGGTGTGGCAGGGGCCAGAAATCCTCTTTCAGAAGTGGCCAGAATGCCTGTCATCCAGTTCCTGAATCAGGGATTTTCAGCACTACCTCTGAGCAGTGGGGCTGGCTGCCCAGCCAGGCTTCCAGCCCTGAGGACTCGTGGTAAGGTTCAGCAAGCTTCTAGGTAAAGAGGGTGGGAGGAAGCCCCTCCTTTGGAAGCAGAGAGCCACACAGGTTGAATTATCCTCTCTCAAGTGGCCAAGTGTAGCTCACCGCCCCCCACCTCCAAGCCCACGGGGACCACCACTCAGGGTTCAGGGTGGGCAGGAGGGCAGTTTCTCCAGCCTTCCCAATCTTTTGGGCAGAGCGCAATGGTATCTTTATAGGAAACTTTTTCAGGTCAGGGCACGGATTTTTCTCTTGGTTTATTATTTGGGGGGGGGGATAAGGTGGGGTGGTAATAGTATTTTACCAGGGTGCTTCTAAGTTACTTTAAAAAAAGTCTACAAAATTTTTTTTTCATTTGCATAAGTTCACAACTTTGATGGTCACAAGGCTGCCTTCTCCTTATTGAGCAGATGTGTTCTCCCCTAGTTCCTCTTCTGGCCAGGCCCTGGGCCCTAGACCTCCATCCTTTCCCCCACAGCCCACCTTTCCAAACAGACAAGGCCAGCCAAGGTGTTCTTTTCTTGTAAACAAATGCCAGCTTATCGAACAGGAAATGCCAGCAAGTAACCAATTGGGTAGATGAAGGGCCACATTACCTTCAGGGCATCTGGGGGTGTCTCTCACCAGGGATCATTTCTGATAATTATAAGGATAGCTCTAGGTAGAGTGGGTGAGTCATGGCAACCCTGACCTCAGAGGGCAGGCGTAGAGTATGTGGTGTTCACAAGTGTTAGAGAGTGGGGGGCTAGCTCTGGATTTGAATTTTAGGTAGAAGGGCATCTTTAGATTTTAGGGCACTTCTGAACCTCAATCCCTGGACAAGGCAGTCATCACATAAGAACATCGACCTTCTCCACCTTGTAGCACAGGAGGGTAGGGAGGGCAGTGTGGGTTGTGGGTTCGTTTGGCCTTGCTTTTTTATGTAAGGTAAGCTAGGTTTGTCTTCCCTTTCCATTTTCCCTAACTGGATGAAAGGACATAATCCAAATCCCTTTTGTTGGAGAACGGCCAGTGTGAGGGGAAGTGGGAGGCCAGAAATGAGAATCCTCTGAAAAGATTGTGAAATACTGATTTTCATTCTTTCAAGCTTATTTGTAAATACCTATTTGAATGCTGTGTATTTGTACAGGAATTTGAGCAAAAAATGTATAGAGTGTGATGTCCAATTGGTATTCAGCCCTATAAATGTGTTTTTAACCTCTGGCATTCTGTGCTTATTTAAAATAAGAAAACTTCTAACCTTTTTTTTTTGTGTGTGTATTTATGTTTAAAAAAGTGGTTTAAAAATTATCTTATACCTGTACCAGAAAGCAAAGTTAAGAGGAAAAACAATTTGTACTAGTGTCCCAAAAAGTATTTTACTGTATATATTGTGGTAGCATGTTCTAAATCCAACAAGTAATGTGAATTTTAGATGTAAATATCTGCCACTTGATTCTCCCCCTTTCCCCACTCCTTTGACTGCTGTGATGTGAATTAAAGATGAATACCTGATACTGACCCACTGAATTCACTGAATGGGAGCAGCCCAAGTGCCCCTCTCCATCCCTTGTCGCTGGGCTCCAAGCCCTTTAGCCCCATAGAAACCTCTCTGCACGGAGCACGGAGCCAGCCTTTTCCACGCCCTGCCTTCAGACAGACAGCCAAGCCCTGCACTTGGAAGGGAGGGCAGCCAAAGAGGAAACCCCCTCGAGTGCTCATCGGCTGACTCGCGGGCCCCCACCCAGGAGGCGCCCCCGGCAGCCAGGGATCCTGAGGCTCGGTGGGAAAACCGGAGGCGGCGGGCCAGTCCTTTAGCTCCTCGCTGAGGCGGGCCGGCTCGGATCTTACAGCCACAGCACCTAAGGAGGCCAGGCGCTCCCCGAGGCCTAGGACGGCCGCTCGGAGAGGGCCCTTCCAATGAGAAATCCTCCAGCCCAGCTTCTGTCCACCCCGGCCGGCGTCCAGTTAGCTCCTACAAGACGGGTTCCGGCCTGATGCGGACATTCAGACCGGGTCGGCAGGCCTCGCGGGCGCAAGAGCTTCCGCAGACGTTCCCGAAGCCTGGATCCTCCGCCCACGGTATCGTTTGAAAAAAAGAAAAGAACCTCCCGAAACCTGGCCTGCAGCGGTCAGCTCTCCCTGCCTGCCCTTGGGGCCCCGGGGCGGGGAGGGATTTTTCGGGAAGACGTGGGTCCCAGAGCAGGGACTACTCGGGACAAGTCAGGCGCAAAGCTGAAGCCGAACCCCACACCAGTCCTCTGCGCCAGTCCGCGGCGCCCCGCCTCTGTCACAGCTGCTGCCCCTACTCAAGATGGCGGCCCGGATCCCTTCCGCCGCCTTCGCGGCCGCTTCCTGCCGGCCGCCCTGGTTCAATCAGCGGCCGACAACTGTCTAGGGCCAAGGGCGGGCGAAGCTACCAGCCAATAAGAAAGGGCAGCGTGGAGCCGCCCGTCTGGGCTCCCGGGCGCGTGGACCAATGAGAGCGCGGCGTGTGGGAGGGCGCGGGGTCCGCCCGCCAATGGGGAACTACGGCGCGCGGCCGGGACCCGGAGGCAGCTCCTCACGGCGGGCGCGGTTCAGTCCGGCAGCGGCGGCGGCGGCGGCGGCGGCGGAGGAGGAGGAGGAGGATGTGGGCCACGCAGGGGCTGGCGGTGGCGCTGGCTCTGAGCGTGTTGCCGGGCGGCCGGGCTCTGCGGCCAGGCGACTGCGAAGGTGCGGCGGGGCCGGGGTCCGCTCACCGAGGCCGGCCTGGCGGCGGCTCTGAACCCACCCAGACCACCGAACGGCCGAGAGGCCGGGGCTGGAACGGGCGGGGGCGGCGGCCGTCCCAGCGGGGTCCGCCCGAAGAGGGGCGGACGCCGGCCTAGAAAACAGTTCCTGAGCCTAGGAAACTGGTCCAACAAGAAAAAGTTGGAACTAGATCGTGCAGAAAACTTGGCTTGAAATTGAGATAACGCCGGAGTTTCTTTCCTTTCCCATCACGAGGCAGAGGCTCTCCCTGGCCCAGGTCGGGAGTCCCCAGGGCCGGCCATGGGCACCATTCTGGGGCCGGTGGGCCTGCGAAGCCGCACCTCGGGTTCGATGTTGTATTTGGAAATGAGAAGCGTTTGGATTGTTTTTGTCTTCGCCCTCCGGTTTGGCCTCTTCTGAGGTCACAGTGAGTCCATCCCAAGGACACGTGTTCAGTCTCGGCTTAAACTTTATGGAAGGAGCAGGGAGGAGCCATGTGTGGGTCACTGGGTGATGCTCGTTCCCCATGTGCCCTAGGTGTACCAAGGGACCCCAGCAACCCGGAGGTGGGTTCTGCCCGCCCGTGGGCACCTGAGAAAACCCGGTGATGGAAAAACTCATCTCTCACCTTGTCTGCTATTTAAATTGATGACGGAGTTCCCTCCTGGTGGATTGGGGCGCACCTTGTCAGTGATTGCTGAGCATCTCCCTTCCCTCTCTTTTCCAGTCTGTATCTCTTATCTGGGAAGATTTTATCAGGACCTCAAAGATCGAGATGTCACATTCTCACCATCCTCTGTTGAAAAAGAGCTTATAAAATTCTGCCGGGAAGCAAGAGGCAAAGAGAATCGGTTGGTGAGTAGCTGGTTACCCTCCTTGGCTGGCCCTGCCCACTTGCCTGTTCAGGAGGTTAACTGTTCTGTTAGTATGCTAGTGTGGGACTCCAGTCTCCAGTGTTTTCATGAATTCTGCAGTTGTGAGGTTTTGTTACCCTGTTAGTATTGAATGAGCACGTACTGGGTGCTGGGCACTGGGAGTATCAGTGGGGAGAAATGACAGGCAAACAAATGACAGCAGTGGGATGAGTGTCCAGCAGAAAATAGACCACGGTGCTCTGGCAGAGAGGGTAGATGCTGATTTAGGCAAAATAGTCAAGAATCTCTCTGAGGAAGAGTTGTCATTGCAAGGCAGGAGGGAAGAGCATCCCAGGAAGAGAGAACAACCATGTGAGTGTTCAGAGGCCACGTGCGAGGACACAAGATAACAAAGTGGGCACAGGGTATGCCAGAGCTGAATTGGGACAAGAGCCCTAATGAAATGATTTTTGTAGCTTTAATTTCCCTGGCAATCGCTGGTTTGTCTTTTTTTATTTTTATTTATTTATTTCTTAATTTTTTTAATGTTTTTATTTATTTTTGAAGGAGAGAGAGAGAGCATGAGCGGGGGAGGAGCAGAGAGGGAGACACAGAATTGGAAGCAGGCCCCAGGCTCTAAGCTGTCAGCACAGAGCCAGATGCGCGGCTCGAACTCACGAACTGTGAGATCTTGACCTGAGCCGAAGTCAGACGCTTAACCGACTGAGCCACCCAGGCGCCCCTGTGTGTCTTTTTTTTTTTTTTTTTTTTTTAACGTTTATTTATTTTTGAGACAGAGACAGACAAAGCATGAACGGGGGAGGGTCAGAGAGAGGGAGACACAGAATCTGAAACAGGCTCCAGGCTCTGAGCTGTCAGCACAGAGCCCGACGCGGGGCTCGAACTCACGGACCGCGAGATCATGACCTGGGCCAAAGTCGGCCGCTTAACTGACTGAGCCACCCAGGCGCCCCAAGTGTGTCTTTTTTTTTAAAGGTCTGAATCCTGGCGACTCTTAAACTTATGTGGAGGTTGTCAGCTCTGGGACTGAGCATGTACTAAGAGCCCAGGGTTTACGCTGACTGAATCTGACCGCTGGTACAGAGAGGGCGTGGGGAAAGGGGGTCCTGGCAAAGAGATGTTTTGAGATATCAGTGTTTTGTGGAGGAGAAGGCTTTCAAGGGAAACCTCCTGAAGGTCATTGTCCTTTCTTGCTGCAGTGCTACTACATTGGGGCCACAGATGACGCTGCCACTAAGATCATCAACGAGGTGTCGAAGCCCCTGGCCCACCACATCCCTGTGGAGAAGGTCTGTGAGAAGCTCAAAAAGAAGGACAGCCAAATCTGTGAGCTAAAGTATGGTGAGTGTGGCTAAACCTTATTTAACAAACACGGACCCTCTGAGCTCAGGCATTAGGAGTCGACTTTGTAGCTGGGAGAGGCAGGTGAGAAACGAGAGCCTCGTGAGCTTTATAGCCAGGTAGACTGTGCTAAGTGAGGGGCAGGGTGGATCTGGCCTCATGGGTGGAGGTCTGAATAGGCCTCACTGAGGAGGTGACGTTCAACATACTTTGGAGGCAGGCGGTAGATTAGCCAAGGGGAACAGCTAAGGGAAGAACATTCCAGGCTGAGCAAACAGGCAGTGCAGAGGCAGCCAGAGGCATGGCCGGTAGACAGGGCACAGAGGGCCTTGCAGGTTGGTGAAGATTTGGCTTCAGATCTTTAATCTGAGTCAAGTTGGGAACATGGGATTTTGAGCAGAGAAGGGATGTGGCCTGACCTGTCCTGGCCATAAGCTCTGAAGGCCCAGCAATCTTCCTCATTTTGAAGAGAAATGCTGTGTGTGGACAGGCAGGCCAGGAGTTCCAGCTGCTGCAGCATCTCTCTTGCCGACAGTACTGGTGGGGAAAAGCAGGCCTCAGAAACAGGACCAGGAATAGTTGTCCTCGTCTGTAAAGTTTAAGCAGCACCAGCATGTTTTACTGTGACTTGAGTGTCCAAGGGCCTGTGTTTGTCCACTTGTGTCAAGGATGCCCAGTCTCCTGACTGTGACCTGACAGGCTGTTGGCTCAAGGTCTCTCTGTGGTCACAAGTGGTTGTGGAGAGAGTAAGCTCTTGACCAGGGCCTGTGTTGGGAAATTGGAGCTAGGGGGTCTCTCTGCTCTGTCACCGTGGAGCTGTCATTTTACAGTGACTTGACCTCTACTGTGACTATTTTTCAAGGCACTTGGAGTGGGAACCACATTTCTCCTGTAAGGTTCCTCCTGTAAGAACCATGTAGCCCCCATCCCTGTCCTTGGCAATACTGCATGTCTGGGTGGATGCTGCCAGCATGAGACCAGCCTTCCGGTGAAAGGGCCCAGGCCAGTTCCCCCAGTTCAGGGCATTGGGCACAGACACACACCTGCAGGTGTCTGGAAACGTCTGTCCCCCTCTGACCAGTAGGACTGCTTGTTTTAACGGATGGGAGGCTGTGCTGGGGTGACCCATGCCAGGACTATGAGGGTCCTTGGCCACTCCCACGAGCTCTCCCTACTCTCTCCTCCAGACAAGCAGATTGACCTGAGCACAGTGGACCTGAAGAAGCTCCGGGTTAAAGAACTCAAGAAGATCCTGGACGACTGGGGGGAGACGTGCAAAGGCTGTGCAGAGAAGTCTGACTACATCCGGAAGATTAATGAACTGATGCCTAAATATGCCCCCAAGGCAGCCGGTTCACGGACTGATTTGTAGTCTGCCCGCCCCCCGCTGCACCTGTGGGGAAAGCATTCCACTTGCGTCTTCCCTGCAGCCTTTTTGTAATTTATTTTTTAGGCAGGCTCCTGACAATGTCAGGTGTGAAGCCTGGAGCTCTCCTGCCGATGCTGGCTCTACAGCGCCCCCTGGGGGGTTCACTTTGTTCTGTTGCTGGTTTACTCTAGGACTTCAAAGTGTGTTTGGGAATTTTTTATTAAAGGAAGAACATTTCTAGCTGTCCCTGGAGAATTAAAGTGAATCTGAAATAGGATTTCAGCCCTAACGAAGATCCCAGCAGTTTATGCTTTCCAGTTCACAAGAGTTGTCTGCTATCTTCACATCTGCCCCTTGGCCGCCAGTGCCGGAGATGCCAGGCAGGACACGGGCTGAGGCATGGGGGCTCGTGCAGGACTGGAGGCGAGCCCGGGAGAAGACTGGGTCCCATGCCTCACCCCGAGGTGACTTGGAGTGGAAGTCCCACCTGGGGAGCTGGAGGCCGAACAGCCTCTTGGCAGAGCACAGGGGGTTGAATCTGGTGTGCAAGGGAGGGGCTTATATCAGGGCTGGGTCCGAGCAGGACTGAGGGTATGTTTAGTATGGTTTTCTGGAATGATGACTTCAGTAGCTGCCTGTGTTCAGTACCATCACATTTCTAAAGATGCTCTTGGCCTGGCTTCCTCCACCAAGCACCATCCAGATCTGGCCATCTACTTGGTCATCTGAGTTTGTGGTGTAGGGTCAGTCCCAAGCCTCTGATGCCTAATTGGGGTTTTGTGAGATATGCAGAGGTCAGTTTATACAAAGAGTCAGTGAGAGCTTGCCCTTTGCCTTTGTTTACCCAAGATAAGTCTAAAATAGTTGAGGTCTTGTCCCCAAAGTGTCTCCAGAGTCTGTTTTTTTTAGTTACTTCTGGGGTTGGCTCTTGGGGAACCCAGTTGTCAGCGTAAGCTGTGGCTTGGTGGACACCCCTTTGCTTCTTGGGCCTGCAGAGACCACCTGAAGGGAAAGACCAGTAGTGCTTTTCCAAGAAAGACTTCAGTCTTCCTTTTTTGCAGTTTATAAATTATACAGTTGCTAAATTCAGTTTGCCTACACAGGCCTTGTCACAGCCTGCTGTGGCATCCACTAGTGCAGTGGCCCCACATTTTACACATCTACAACACCACGTCTAAGAGGAAAGCAAGGTTGAGCCACTTCTCAGGCCAAGACTTCCTTGTTTTGGAGAATGAGCTGTTAGGATCTGACAAGCACAGTGTCCTGATCCCCTTACAGGCACTGAGAAAATCCACAGCTAAAGGCAGAAGCCTTAGGAGATGGATGGCCATGGCCTACAGGCCACACTGAACACAAGAACAGGGAAAACAACAACCTCTCCCACTGTAGGGCTGACCCCCGAGGTTATCTATGAAAGGGTTAACTCGTCCCTTCTGGAAGTGTAGGTCAGTTCTGGCAATGTTACAGGTGTTTTTGTTTAAGCTTTCCCCCTTGCACCTGCCTCAGCTGTTCCAGGAGTGGTTTATTTATGGTTGTGGGAGGAGGAGGAACTGGTAGGCTTTAACCCACCCCACAGTTGCCTTGCTGAAGTTGGGTCAGGTTCTGCAATGCTTCCAACAGCTCTCGGGGGAATGGAGCCATCCTGAGGGGGCTTGGGCGCCTGGGCAGAATTCATTCCACCCACCCCACTGGCCCCACATCTCGCCTGGAGGTGAACAGAAGGGCACTGGTCAGCCAGAGGTAAGCGTGGCAAGCTGTGGTAACTACTGGATTTGGCTTTGTCTTCACCCATGGCTCCGTGGCCCTGTCCTTACAGCCCACTGTCTGCTCAGGTGGCTGCAGCAGAGGGCGGGCCCAGTGGCGCCAAGGAGCCTATTCCCACTTGGTAAACAGCAGGTTTGCTGGCTCGCCTGCCAGGTCTGGCCTTGTGCATTCAGAGCCCATGGCCTCGCGGCCTTTACGGCGATCACTGCATAGGATACCAGAACGCTAAGGATGCCTGTTCTGTGGGCGGTGGGTCCTGGACGGGGCCTATGGAGGTTCTCGGGCCTGTCCATTCCGGACCCTAATCGGGAGACGGTCGTGGTGGGGATTAGGGGGAGGCCACGTAAAGAGCCACTGGGTTAAGACCCGGGAGCCCGGCGCCCACAGACGCTGCCACTCCTACTCTACGCGTCGTGGGACGCCCAGGGCCCGCAGCCCACGGGCGTCAGAGTCAGTGCAAGCCAGCCTGGCTCTCAGGAGGGCCATGATTTCCGCGTAGCCCAGAGCCTTGGCCGCGGGGTGGCGTCAGAGCTCACTTTCAGGCCCACCCGGGGTCATGTGGCACGGAGAGGCGCCGTCCGATGACGTATGCCGGCACAGCTCTCGCCCCACCCGCCGCCGGGTCACGTGACAGTCCGGCGCAGCCTGATAACGCGACGCCCGGCCCCTGGGCGCTGCTCCCGCCCCGCCCCGCTGCCACCGCCGCGCTGAGTCCTTTTGTCCAAGATGGCGGCGCCGGGGGCGCTGCCTCCTCGGCCGCCGCCGCCGCCGCCGCCGCTGTGAGGGGCCTGTGGGCCGCCCGCCCGCCCGCTGCGCCGGCGCCATGAAGAGGCAGAGCGAGCGAGACTCGAGCCCAAGCGGGCGCGGCTCGTCATCGTCGGCCAAACGGCCGCGGGAGCGCGAACGGGAGGCGGAGGCGGGCGGGCGGCGGGCAGCGCACAAGGCCTCGGGCGGCGCCAAGCATCCCGTTCCAACGCGGGCCCGCGACAAACCCCGCGGCGGCGGGGGTGGGCATCGCGACGGCCGCGGCGCCGGGGACGCGAATCACCGTGCGAGCAGCGGCCGCTCCTCGGGCTCGGGCGCCGGCGGCGGGGGACGCGGCGGCAAGGCCTCCGGGGACCCAGGCGCTTCAGGTGCTTCGCCCCGCGCGTCTCCGCTGCCGCCGCCTCCGCCACCGCCCGGGACCGAGCCCGCGGGTCCCGGCTCGTCGGCGGCCGCACCTGAGTACAAGACGCTGCTCATCAGCAGCCTGAGCCCTGCGCTGCCCGCCGAGCACCTCGAGGACCGGCTCTTCCATCAATTCAAGCGCTTCGGTGAGATCAGCCTGCGCCTGTCACACACGCCAGAGCTGGGCCGCGTGGCCTACGTGAACTTCCGGCACCCGCAGGACGCACGCGAGGCCCGCCAGCACGCCCTGGCCCGCCAGCTGCTGCTCTACGACCGGCCGCTCAAGGTGGAGCCCGTGTACCTGCGCGGCGGCGGCGGCGGTGGCGGCGGCAGTGGTGGCGGCGGTGGGAGCAGCCGGCGAAGCAGCAGCAGCAGCGCTGCCGCCTCCACGCCGCCCCCAGGTCCCCCCACCCCCGCGGACCCGCTAGGCTACCTGCCACTGCACAGTGGCTACCAATATAAGCAGCGCTCGCTGTCCCCCGTAGCCGCCCCGCCGCTGCGGGAGCCCCGTGCTCGCCACGCCGCCGCAGCCTTTGCCCTGGATGCTGCCGCCGCTGCCGCAGTGGGACTATCCCGGGAGCGGGCCCTGGACTACTACGGGCTTTACGACGATCGCGGGCGTCCCTACGGCTACCCGGCCGTGTGCGAGGAGGACCTGATGCCTGAGGACGACCAGCGCGCCACGCGCAACCTCTTCATTGGGAACCTGGACCACAGCGTGTCTGAGGTGGAGTTGCGGCGGGCCTTCGAGAAGTACGGCATCATCGAGGAGGTGGTCATCAAGAGACCTGCCCGTGGCCAGGGCGGTGCGTATGCCTTCCTCAAGTTCCAGAACCTAGACATGGCCCACAGGGCTAAGGTGGCCATGTCAGGCCGGGTGATTGGCCGCAACCCCATTAAGATAGGCTATGGCAAGGCCAACCCCACCACTCGCCTCTGGGTGGGTGGCCTGGGACCTAACACCTCACTGGCTGCTCTGGCCCGGGAGTTTGATCGCTTTGGGAGCATTCGAACCATTGATCACGTCAAGGGAGATAGCTTTGCTTACATCCAGTATGAGAGCTTGGATGCAGCCCAGGCTGCCTGTGCAAAAATGAGGGGCTTTCCCTTGGGTGGTCCAGACCGAAGGCTGCGTGTGGATTTTGCCAAAGCAGAGGAGACTCGATATCCCCAGCAGTACCAGCCCTCACCCCTCCCCGTGCATTATGAGCTGCTGCCGGATGGATATACCCGGCACCGAAACCTGGATGCTGACCTGCGGGTGCGGGATAGGACCCCCCCACACCTCCTGTACTCAGACCGAGACCGGACCTTTTTGGAAGGGGACTGGACCAGCCCTAGTAAAAGCTCTGACCGGCGAAACAGCTTGGAGGGCTACAGCCGCTCGGTGCGCAGCCGGAGTGGGGAACGCTGGGGAGATGGGGACCGGGGCCTGCCCAAGCCCTGGGAGGAGAGGCGGAAGCGGAGGAGCCTTTCCAGTGACCGCGGGAGGACAACCCACTCCCCTTACGAGGAACGGAGCAGGACCAAGGGTGGTGGGCAGCAGGTGGACCGGGGCTCTGATCGCACTCCTGAGCGCAGCCGTAAGGAGAACCACGCCAGTGATGGGACCAAGGAGTCAAGCAGCAATTCTCTCAGCAACAGCAGACATGGGGCTGAGGAGAGGAGTCACCACCACCACCATGAGGCTCCAGACTCTTCCCACGGGAAGAAGACACGAGAGAGCGAGCGCAATCATCGGACCTCTGAGGCTGAGCCCAAGCCTCTGGAAGAGCCAAAACATGAGACCAAAAAGCTCAAGAATCTTTCTGAGTATGCCCAGACACTGCAGCTGGGTTGGAATGGGCTCCTAGTGTTGAAAAACAGTTGCTTCCCGACATCTATGCACATCCTAGAGGGGGACCAAGGGGTTATCACCGGCCTCCTCAAAGATCACACTTCTGGGAGCAAGCTGACCCAGTTGAAGATCGCCCAGCGCCTGCGACTGGACCAGCCCAAGCTCGATGAGGTCACACGGCGCATCAAGCAGGGGAGCCCCAATGGCTATGCAGTGCTTCTAGCCACCCAGGCAACCCCCAGCGGGCCTGGCACTGAGGGGATGCCCACGGTGGAGCCAGGCCTACAGAGGCGGCTTCTCAGGAACCTGGTCTCCTACTTGAAACAGAAGCAGGCCGCGGGGGTGATCAGCCTGCCGGTGGGTGGTTCCAAGGGCAGAGACAGCACAGGCATGCTCTATGCCTTCCCACCCTGTGACTTTTCACAGCAGTACCTCCAGTCAGCACTGAGGACATTGGGCAAGCTAGAAGAAGAACACATGGTGATAGTTATAGTAAGAGACACTGCCTAGCCCAGACCTGTTTCCAGCTCCGCATTTGTGTCACAAAAGCAGTCATTTTAAAATCTGATTCCCCACCTCCTACTCCCTTGGTTTGAATTCTCTGCTGGGTTATTTTGGTTCATTTGGTGGGGGAACAGAGTCCTGACCCCTACCAACACTAAGTTCTTAGATTTTTGAGGGTTTTTTTACAGCGATGAGCAAAGGGACTCCTGTCACATTGATTTCTAGTGTACAAGATACTGTCTGCTGTGTTCTGTATTTTTTTATTTTTTGACTAACTGTATGGAAAGTTGTCAGTAAAGCCTTTGTCAGAGGATGGATTTTTAATCCTGTTCAGAGTCTTGGTTTAATCAAGTTTTTCCCCACTGCACACAAATGCGCCATCTTTGCGGCACTGGTGTAGCTCAGAGTTCTGATGGATTGTCCGCTCTCAGTCCCTCAGCTCTTTGGGCTGAGTCAGGACTGTGTTCACGTTTTTAACCTTGGCTGAGAGCAGGTGGGCTTCAATTTGCCTCTGGACCCTACCTTGCCTGCCTGAGCAAAGCCCATGCAAAGGGAAGGGGTGAGCCTAAGGTCTATAACCAGCAGCTGTGGTAGTTTTGGAGTTTTTGTTCTCTTGCCCTAAACGTGCGTGTTCATCCACTTGAGGTGTAGCTGTTGGACAAGGTGCCCGATCTTGAGGTCTTTTTGCGAGCCGGTAGTCTAGCAGTTGTGTGGTCTTGTAGTCATGGGGAAGAACAGTGTAATATTGGTGCCAAGGGGCCTCATTCTCACATATCCACGCAGGCTCCCCCTCTTGTTCAGCCTCGCAGCCTTAATGTGGCAGCCCAGGAATGCTCAGTTGGAGACCGAGCTGCCTCAAACTCCCAGGGACACTAGAGGCCAAATGTCGGAATGGAGGGTGAGAGGAAGCTTCTCTGGGCTAATTCTTGAACTTGACCCAATGTTTGTGAATTCTGGTTCTTCCTTTGGTTATTCGTGGCTGATGTGTCAAAGGAACAGGCCTCTGCCCAGTAACTAGAGCTTTTGTGAGGGACACTGAATCCCCAGACCGAAGAATTTTTGCAGTGCTGCAAGGGAACGTGATGGGTTAGGAAGATGCTCTTAACTGGCTTACCTGTTTCTCAGGTGCAAGGTAAGAGAGAGTGCCTCAGCCTCTTGCCCTGCTGCTGAGGTGGAACCACTGGAAGAAAGGTGCTTCTGTGGGGAATGCGGTCACAGGTACCAAGCTTTGGCTTGTTGGCTTGAATGGCTTTGACTAGCACTGCCCAAGCTAGGGGGCAATGTGGAGGCATCCTTGAGCTGGGAGGGACTCTTTAAAGAATTACTAATGCTGTCATCCCTGGTCTCTAGTGAGGTCATAGGGCAAATGAAGCCAGCACCATTGGAGACCAGGGAGGGAAACCAGTCATACAGCAGTTGTCACCATGTCCCAAAAGGCCCATTGTCAGAGCTGAGGGACAGCAGAAGCCCCAGTAAGAGAAATGAACCCCCCAAAGGCCAGGAACTCTAAGTTCTGTGGGCCATGCCACTCTCCTGGCCTGGCCCATTACCCCAGCTGGGGCAAGGCAACACAGGTGACAGCCGGATGTTTTGAGAGAGTTGTGAAGTGGAGGCTGAGGCTCAGTGTATCCTGCATGGAGAATACATGCTTGTCCACAAGGACAATGAAGGAGGTGGCTTTTAGGGACCTTGGAGATTTAAAATGAACAGGATAAGGTGCCTGGACAAGTACTGCTCACTGGGCTAAAGCTGGTACTCATGAGAGAACAACATGTTCACAACAGAAAACCTTAACAAAGGAGGTGTTAAATGTGTTTGTCTGTACTTGATCTGTGGTAACACCTGCAGGGTGTCTAAGCAAGTCTATGGCGGGGGAGGGGGGGGGCAGATGACCACAGCTCCACCATCCTGGGGTAGCTCATAGTGCCAGGAGTGGCCCTTATCTTGTTCAGAGCAAGCGAGGTAGGGGTGACCTGAAGGCACATCACAGGGCTTCCTGCAGATCTTTGAGAAATGCCTGGGTCACACACAGGCCAGAGGTGCCTTGCCCCTTAAGTCCCAAACTTCTTTGGGCTGATCCTTCATAGAGTGGGTGCTCAGAACCCAGAATACTACACCTCCTAGCATTCCCAGATGGAAACCTGGAGAAGACACTTCAACGCTTGACTTGTCCGCTCTTCAGGGATAGGTGTTCTCTGTTCCCAAAAGGAAATACAGAGTTTTAGTAAAGAGCCACGCCTACTCTGTGACCTTCCTCCTCCTCTTCCTTGGACCCTCTTCTCAACCACTTCCTTCCTTTGGCTCTTAAGACACAGCAGGTTCTGTGAACTTCTCTCAGAAAGGCCCTGGCCAGCACTAGTAAGGGTAAGTCAGGTGGTCAAGGCACTGGTTGATTTCAGACTGCCCCAGAGAGAACAATTTAACTGCAGGCATCAAGCACCTCCACCTGGGGGTTCGGGTCCTCTCTGAGGGGTTGCTTTAAAAAAAAAAAAAAAAAAAACCTGAGGCAAAAAAAAAAAAAAAATGTGAAAAAAAGTTTGCCTCCTCATTGGTTTGCTAGTATCGTACAGATTTCTTCCTAAGTGACTCCAATCTTAAGCCCTGGTATAGTAAGAAACAGGGCTGATGTCTCAAGCCTCTCAGGGCGCTTCCCTAAAGGCACGTTGTCAAGTCAACCAGAACTTTGCTTTCCTGCTAGAGGTCCTCATCTCCACCCCAGAGACCCGTAGGCACTCCCAAGAGCTGCTGGCAGAGTTTAGGGACACAGCCAGTGGCTCAGCTGAGTTCCTGACTAGAATATAGCGCTTTTACTACTCGCCTTTTAACCTGCTTTCTTCTGCATCCAGCACCAGCAATCAAGGCTACACCATGGGTCAGGTGTTAGCAACCCATTAAAGCTGAGGCCTCAGCTCTCTAAAGGACCAAGAGCTAGCTACCTGTCTGACACAGGCCCGCGTGTGTGTGTGTGTGTGTGTGTGACAAATTGTATGGTATTCCAAAGCCCGACAGGGCTCTGCCAGCCCCTGGTGAGTTTTAGCCATGTTGTCTTGCTTACTTCACAACCAAATTTGTCCCCTCTTCTCTTGGCAAAGGGAGAAAAAAGTCTCTAGCCATGTGATACCTACATAATAGAAACCAAGAAGCTATTACTTGAGCGAACTCAAAGGAAGAGACAGGTCTGTTTACTGGGAAGGAAAGCAGGGTGAGGTGGGATCAGTGAAAAGGTCAGAGCATGTGGCACTTCCCTGGCAGTAGCGCAGTTTTAACCAACCGCAGGCTGATTTTGGAGGCCCGAGACTGCATCTGCAAACCCAGGCTGCCCAAGCCCCCGCTGCCCCCAAACCACCAAAAGTGAACAACTCCGGTCTGCTATCACTGTCCCTTGAGGAAACTGGTGACAGTCACCCACCCGACTATAGAGGTGGCCAAAACGTTTTCACTCCTTAGCTTTGCCAGCATGTTTCTCCAAAACTCCCCAGGACCCCTAACTTGCCAGTTCCACCAAACATGTACTGCAGAGCTGCCTTCTTGAGTCAGTCTGGGACAGAGAGATGTGCCCACGGTGGACAATGCCCAAGCCTCTCCTCCACCCCACGTGGTTGGTTCTCGGGCACAGACCGTTACTCCCTCTGGAGCACGGCTGCAGACCAGGTTTAGACACTGTGACTAAGCTACTTTTCTCCCCAGAGTGCTTTATTTGGGCAGAATGTGTTCTCACCGCCATCCTGGACTGCCTCTCCCAGAAGGCGTCTTCTCTACTGGCTGGCTAGAGCTGCAGGGAAAGGGACCATCACACTTTGGTAAAGAGAACAGGGAAAGGCCATGAACAAACAAAGACAGACTTGTAGTTTATTTTGTATTTTTTTTTAAATAAATACACTTTACATTAAAGAAAAAAGGCCTTTGATTTGTAATTTCCACATTGGGGAGAAAGGGAAGAAAAAAATTTTTGAAAAACAATCACAAAGAAAAATAGAGGGAGTGAACTTATATCCTAAGTTCCCTCAACTCCACAAAACCAATATCCACAACGACCTTGCTGCCCCCAAACCATGAAGGTGGGTGAACCTGGGAATTTACTCAGCAAACAAGCAGTGCCTTCCTCCCCACCTCGGGCACGAAGGAAAGCAAATTAACCTGACAGCATATGAGGCAACAAAACAGGTTAAAAAATCATATATTATATTTATAATAAAATACTCTTAATCCTTATCAATTTAAGAAACCACGATTTTCCTTTTCATTTAAATACGTATGTAAAAATGCCTCTGTATTGTTCTTTAGACATCATTTTCTTCCATAGAAAATGAAGTGCAGGGACAAGAGACCTGGTGGATATAAGTTCATACCCTCAGTTATAAATGCCTGTTTTTTTTTTCTTTTTAAGTTTTATAAAAAACTATTTCTTGTTCTTTAAGTAAAGAACGTTATACAAAGAAAATATATTGTGAAATAACCCCAGAGACATGTTTTTCCCCCCCCTTGAGGAAAGAGCTGTCCATCCTAGGAGAAGGGGGGAAGCAGAATAGGGCCTAAACCCTGTTGTCTTTTTGTGGTTGTTATTGTTTTAGAAGGACCCTCAGATTCCAGTGAGGCTCTCTAAGCCATATTCCTCTGAATGCAGGGCATGCAGTTCCTTAAAAGACAGCCCTGGGAGATGGGGAAGGGAAGGTGTTCTGAATTCATCTGACTCAGTTTCTCGCCTGTCAAGAATGTCTTCCATATGATGATGGTCCCTCATTCATTCAGAGATAAGATGATGTCATCTTCCAAATCAGAGTTGTCAGAGCTGTCCGCTGAAAGGGAAGACGACAGAGAGACTAGGTTATGCACTAGGCTTACAGGAAGCTTTTAGGAAGGAAACACCTACATACACACATTTATGCTTGAGCAGAGTTAACTGCCAGTTTCCAGAAAGAAGAAAACACAACAATTAACTACTTGGAGCTGGCTCTGGAGAATATACTTGTTGGCAACAGTGGCCACCCTGGGGCCTTTTACTCTCGTGCCCTTCAAAGGGCCTGGATGCAATGCTCTCTGCTTTCCAGAGGTGCTTCCTGCTGGGGGGGGGGGGGGGGGGGGGGGGGGGGGGGGGGGGGTTGGCTAAAGGAACAAGGCAAGCCCTGAAGCTTCTGCATAGCTGCAAAGGGGCAGGGCTGAGGGAGTAATGACTGAGCCCTTTGGCCTCGTGTCCTTCAGGGATGGGTGCACAGGCCTGCCCGATCCCCCTAGGACCACTAAAAAGGGAGGCCAAGCCCAAGCAAGAGTGAGATTTCTCTTAAACTCTCAACAACTCTCTTATCAAAGACCTCATAAAGGTAGAGACTGTCAACCTAGGATTCATTCCTCTGTAAGTTCTGAATATAATCAGCAGGGAACAAGCTCCCAGAAAGGTACAGGCCGGCATGCAGCAACACCAGAGGAGGAGTACCTAGAAACTCTAGGTTGGAGACCAGCAGGGAGTAGCTATGACACCGTGGAATGTGGCACCATGTCTCTGGCACAGGAGGAGCACTCCGCTTGACCATCGGCCTTCTCAGGCAGTGAATAGACCACATTAACACCTCTGGAAGGATCCACTGAGGAATGAAACTAGGCAAAAGAACCTTCAAAATGAGGTAGATACACCATTGTCTGGCTGATCAAGATCGGAGGGAAACATAGTACCTAGGCTCCTAAGGACTCTAGTACTTGCTGAAGGAAGGTGAGGGAAAAGTCTTGGTGCCCCCTTTGATTACAGTTCAGGAAGCCATGAAACCTTTTTAACAAGGTCTCCAAGGAAGTAGACAGATTGTGAGCGGGAGCCTTGCAAATGCCCACAGGCTGTGGGGTTCCCACATAGAGAGGGACACCAATGGTTCCAAAAAATTCCCCATCAGCCTTTCCCAGATACCTGAGAACTCTCAGGAAAGCTGAGGCAAGAACAATGCATGTTCCCAAACCTTCCTTCATTCACTACAATCTCCTTTACGAAGAAAACTGAAGTGGATAAAGTGAAACCAGCAAACAGACGGCTGTGATACAAGAAAGCCCTGAATGTAAACAAGAGGTAACTGGAAAAGTCAGTGCTTCTGGGCCTACAAGGGCACAAGCACGACCCAACTACTGGTGAGGAGCAGGGATGTCAGGGCAGGAAGATCAGAGAACTAACATCTGAGCTGAACCAAACGGCCTTGTCAGCTTCCCTGCTGCAAGAACTCCAGGAGGAAGCGCCAACAGAAAAAGGTAGGGCCTGCTCTCCACAGCCAAGCACAGCACCGTGTCCCAGCCGTGGCAGACCTCCAGGGAGTCCCCTAGTGCTCCTGTGATGTATGATCCAACAATGCCAGACCGCCTGCCTGACACCTGACCGTCAGCTGTGCAGCTGCTAAGAGCTTAACAACTGTGCCTCACATCTAAGGAGTAAAAATGCAGCTGCACAAGGACTGAGACACAATCTTTAAGCAAATCAGGCACAGGGTCTGAGAGAAGCTTCAGGGCCTGGGCGCAGACTCCATTCTTGGTGGTCAGGTGACAGGACATCTTTCTCTAGCTTCCTTAGCCTCTTCTCACCCTCAACTGTTGAAGAGCCCCAACCCCAGACTCTGGTCAGGACCTCTCCTTCTAAAAGGCCCTCTGAGGCAAAGGCAGTCTAGATGTAAAAAATCAGTCCCTGCAGTGTTTAACCTGCTGCCTCTACAACACACAAGCTTTTGGGGAAAGCAGAACTGACTGCAACAGAGAAACACACAAGACTTCAGCATCAAGGTGTTTTCTCTTCCTAAGGCTGGGGCTCTGCATGTGAAACTGATCACTGGCTCTCTATAGGACCTGGGCCTAGCAAAGTTATGGGGTGGCACAGGGCTGCGGTTTTCAATAGTCTCAATGACTTTCATCACATCCTAAAAGGGCTCCTACATGAGCTCAGAACGGTTAAGAGCTAATCTGAGTAGTGTGACACAAAATATCAGCATACCAAGGGTACAGAGAATGCTCCCTCTGCTCTGCTGTAAACTCCGGGAAGGGGCCGGGGGGAGGGGGTTGTTCTCTACAAAACAGACAGCAATGCAGTACATGCTATATCCATGCTGCCTCCATATCACCACTTCAGCTCTGGAGCCCAAGCTGAAATGTCCTCAAGTTGTCGACTATTACAGCATATTCACATCATAAATATTCCCACCAAAATAAAGTAATATTCTCATTGCTAAAAGAATTAAGGTTCACCAGATTACCTCTTGGGCCTGAAGGAATTTCCTAAAGAGTTAATAAAGGAGGCAGTAATTTTACAGGCCAAAAACAAATTTAGTGGCTTTATATTCAAGAATAAAAAAATGAGTGACCATCTCATGTCAGGAGCACCGCTGCCAGCTGCACTCCTGGCCTGTTACTTGTAATTGAAGGAAACACAACTTGTAGCCCATGTGGCACTATTCACAGATGACAAAAAGTTCACTAAAAATTGTCCTTTTACTCCCATCAATACTGTCATGTGTCCATGACCCTTAGTCCCTCTTACCTGGCTCTCTGACCATGGCTAGGGACAAGGCAAGTCCTCCTCCACTGAATCACCTCAACCTCCAATATAGAAAAATGGAAGCTGGTAAAGAGCAGACGAGCAGATAGAGAAGGCATTCCCTCCCAACCCCCACAGAGCCTCCTCAAAATACAACTTCAGCAAGAGGATTTCTGTAACAAAGTCTCCCCTAAGCCAACTGCCTTCCATCTTGAAGGCTAGAAGCACATGTAAGATTTATCCCAAAGAAATTGGATTTGGGTCACTGTGGAATAGAATCTTTTATACATATGTTTAAATATATACCACAACCACCCTCTGCTTACACACACACACGTTCCTCCTACCACCAAACACCAATGATTATAAAAACCAAGCAACTACTATGAAGACGCTTGGCATAAGTTGGGCCTAGGCCAGCACACAGTATTTCCTGTAAATGAATTTCATGTAAATGTTCTGCATCTGTGCTGTTCGAAATGGTAACCACATGTGGCTGCCAAGTACTTCAATTGTGGACATGAATGAGGAAATGAATTTTTAATTTAATTAAAATTTTAATGGCTGCATTTGGTTAGTAGCCACCATATTAGGCATAATACCTGCCATAGTTGTGAGAATGCTGGCCGGGTTAGCTACATGAATATGGCTGGGTATCAGAGAGACTGCTCCCCAGTCAGCCAGGGTAGCACAAGGAAGAACCAGGACCACAGCAAGTACGTCACTGTCAACAGGCAGCCAGATATGTCCTCTTGAAATGGGTAGAGTATAATTGCAGAGCCAGCAAACTCTTAGAACTAACAGCTGGTTTATTTGGGATTCATTAGCATAGTCAGGGGTCAACTTCAGAAACTTGTCCTAAAGAGAAATTAGTAGGAAAATTAGAGGTTGTTCTTGATAACTTTGAGCCGGGGGCAGAGCAGGGGATGAGTGGGCAAAACAGAAGCCAAAAAGAAACATTTGTTGCCTAGCCTCTAAGAAGGCTTAGGCAAAAGCACAGGAAAAGATTCCAACACAAGAGAGCTTTTACTTCTTCGTAACTTTAAAAAGAAGGAGGCACAGCACCCCCATAAGCAGCTGCTGACTCCGGCTCTGCCCCTCAGGAAGAACTACATTCTAAGGCTAATCCTCTAAAGCAGAAATCGACAGACTATGTGGCCCACCGGCCAAACCAAGCCCACCATGCATGTTTGTAAATAAACTTTTACTTCTGAATCAGAGCCACAATCATTAAATTATGTCTTGTGTCTGGCTGCTTTTACACTACAACAGCAGAGCTGAAGAGCTGCAAGAGACACCATATGGCCCACAAAGCATAAAATATTTAACTGTCCAGCCTTTAAGAAAAAGTTTGCCAACCTCTGTTTTACAGATGAGATAACAGCCTTTTAGTTACACAGCCTGGTGAAAGCAGAGGATTGGAGATGCGAAATCGCTTTTCCTCAAGGTGCCAGAGTGGTGAATCTATAGTTATGGGGCACAGAATCCTGGTGTGGCTTGCTGGCTGGGAGGGCGCAGGGAAGGGACCTCTCCCTGGGTACCAAGATTCAGCTTCAGGGTCAGCCCTACACTTACTGTCCCCCAGGATCAGTTCCACTTCCTCGTCCGCATCAGAGTCCTCGTCCTCCCCATCCTCTCCCTCCTCTAGAAGGTTCGCTAGCTCCTCGTCAGAGGGAGAAAAGTCATTGTCCCCATCCTCCCCTGCGTTCTCGTTGTTGTCATCCTCCTCCAACTCCGCCTCCAGCAACTGGTCAGTGTCAAGCTCATCTAGATCATCAGTGTCGTCATCATCTTCATCGTCATCTTCTTCCTCCTGTTCTTCCTCTTCCTGGTAAGAGAGCATGAGGTCCATTAAGAAAACACAGAGGCCTAAGCGCATGTGGGCCACATGGGGAATCTTTCCCTCCTTCTCAAAGGACAGGGGAGGAAACTGTCAGGAGAGAGAGTGGTAATCTAGGTAATCTAATGAAGACTGAGACAGGCCAGACATGTTCCCCAAGATTCTCAAAGCACCTCTCAGATAAGGATTACTGGTCACTCCACAAAGGCATTACTAGTCACACAAGAAAGCACACAACTCACCTCACAGAGGTCTTTGCCAGCAGCATTCTAGGTTCCTAAATAACTAATAACAAAACCCAGGAGGCACTTCTCTCTCTCTTGCGTCAACCAAACCAAGTAAAATCAGTTGGGGCACTGGAACAAAAGCTTCTACTAGAATCTAAAAAGCAATGCTTTAACAAGACAGAGAAAGAACACAGCTGCTGAGTCAGCTCCTAAGCCCTTCAAGTTCTTGCCCTTGCTCTTATAACCAAAGATGTGATCATCTAATTGTCCAACAAAACTGACTTTTACAATACAGAACAGATACCCACATTTTCGGTTATAAGCCACACACACAAAAACACACAAAAAGTATGTTAGAGAAACCATCCTTCCTTTCACATTCTTAAGAGAGCTTTCCAAGGCAGGAAAACTACCAGAAAACTAACAAAATACTTGGTTCTGGGTACCCTGAGCTTTGTAAAGGATACATTCTGGCATCTGCCAGAGTTCAACTTTGCACTAGAATTCAAATTGTGTCCTCTCCTGCTTGAAAGGAAACCAAGACACCTCTGCTTTGATAAGGATGACAGGTGTTCCCAAGTAAATGTAACCAACATTCACTTATCCTTCTGCTCAAACACCAACTGTCAACCTTGCCAGTAGCAAAGAGCTTCTTCTAATTCCTGCAATAAAATATAAAATTCACTTAATACATTGCCCTAATGAAAGCCAAGAAAGAACAAGCCCAACATGCACAGAAAAAAATATGTAGAACACATTTTTAAAAGTGCTGCTACATGGCAATCACTTAAAAACCAAAAATTCTGTGCTCATTTGGCCACTAGAGTTCATCAACTATAATGTAAATTAGGCTCACTCACATTCAGCAGAGTAGCCCTGCTTTACGGACTTTTGATAATTTTGGAACCATCCTTTAGAGACATTTTGACATACTGTTTGACCCAGTGACTTGGACTTTTCAACAATTTCTGGCAGCTATATGGGAAAAACTAATCCCTTTAAATACCCAGTAATCCTAAGGCCTGTACAAACGTGTATATGGTCTAGACCAGAGTTTGTATGCAATTGTGTGTGAAAGCACACGACAGCCTGATAACAGTGTTCCCACAGCCTTGGCCACGTATCACCTCCACAAGGATGGCTAAGTAAGCATTCATCCACTGAAAAAATGCTGAGAGTACTTGGAGGCAGTAAAGACAAGCTCCTCAGCCCCTACAAACACATGAGCTCATACAAATACTGGGAGAAGGCAGAAGGCTCAAAATTCAGGGAAATAATCCAAAGTGCTTACCAAATTACAACTCTTGCCTCTTTTTTCCAGGCATATTTTCATGGCCTTGACCAAAATTAGTTTAATCCATTAATAAAGTACCACAGTTAAAAACAAGTACATTAAAGAAGAGAATATCCAAAGCCCTGTGTTTCTTAAGCCTCTGTGGGACAATATATAAAATTTAAGACGGCATAATTTTTTATTTTTGATTCTAAAATTAATAGTTACTGATATGCATGTTCGGCATTATTTAAAGACTATGGGACAAGGGGCGCCTGGGTGGCTCAGTCAGTTAAGCGGCCGACTTCGGCTCAGGTCATGATCTTGCGGTCCGTGAGTTCAAGCCCCGCGTCGGGCTCTGTGCTGACAGCTCAGAGCCTGGAGCCTGTTTCAGATTCTGTGTCTCCCTCTCTCTGACCCTCCCCCGTTCATGCTCTCTCTCTGTCTCAAAAATAAATAAATGTTGAAAAAAAAAAATTAAAAAAAAAAAAATAATAAAGACTATGGGACAGGCAAAAATGCCCAGGCTTTGGGATCAAACACGCCTGGGTTAGAATCCTGACTTTGCCAATTACATGTTATGTAAACCTAGGCAATTTACATAAATTTTCAATGTCCCATAACTTTTAAAGGTCTACTGTTGAGTGGTTATGTAAAAGGTCACACTGTTCAAACAGGTATCTGTTAGCCAGCAAATTTCAGAAGGCCATTCGCTTTCATTTCTAAAGACATCAAAGCCTAGCTGATCCAAGAGAACTGCGAAAAACCTCCTAAATCAAAAGCAATCCTAGAAAATAACTCACTCAGAGTGTGAGCTCTGAACCATATATAACATTCCAAATTCCTCCAAAAGACTAAAAATCCAACCCTTATTTAATCTTGAAGTAGAAGAAATAGTTTATATATATTCACCCCAGAAGGCCATGAGGTCTCATAGGAGGACCATGAAAGGGCAAGGAGTAGGAAGGGGAGCTGTATCTGCATCTCAAGTAAAACCCATCACTTCATCATTTATACTCTATGATTAATGACCAACGCCGGTTTAATATATGTTGTTACACATGGATATAGCCATAAACTCACTTTCTAAATTTTAAATCTGAAACCCGAATCATGAAACAGCAGCTCACAAGATCTGTCCAAAATACTGTAGAATCTAATTCTGTGGCTGAACTCAATAGAAAGTCCAGGAAATAATTTTAGGAATATTCTCTGCTGGTTTTAAGTACCTGGTTGGTAACATAAGCCCCTCTCCTTCAGTGGAAGCCAGCCTTCCACTCATGCTCCACACAGCGGTCCTCTCTGGATCTCGTTACCACAGTCACTCACTTCCCACCCCACACACCTAAACTTCCCTCACACTTCTCTCACTGGCTTCTCACCTTCTCTGAAGAGGGTAAGCTTGCACAAACCGAACTACTTCTCAATCCACATAGGCTCCACATTACTTCCACCTAAACCCTATTCTAGGTCTCTGGACCCACTGCCACCTGCTCAATCATTAGTCGACTGATACAATACCTGACTTTGGGATGATTTACTCTGCTTCACAGAGCTGTTGCTAGGATTTAAGGGGGAGAAAAACATGTCTGCATGTACGCATAATAATCTCTTTGGAAAGTGCCTGGCATATATGAAGTGTTCAACAATAGTTTGTTTTTCCTATTATAAGGACGGAAACCTATTTCCTATTACAAGAAAAAGGAAGGCCTGAATGGTCAATGGTGGGGCTTCTCTATAGTGACTGACACTAATCCTGGCCTCTGCACTGGGTTCATCTGTACCAGGTCTCTTGCAGATTTCCTAGGCACACAGGTTCCTACAACTTTTATTTCTGTCTTTATATTTCCTAATTCCTAAATCTTGAACTCTCAGACAGCTCTACCCATTCGTACCACAGAAGTTTAAAATCTCTTAATTCTAAAACTGAATTCAAAGCATCTCTAAACCTAGTACCTTTTCCATACTTCTCCCAGTTAGCAGGTGAAAAATCTCATACATCTTTCACTTCTCCCACTCCTATGGCTTCACATCCAGTTGACTATAGTGTTTCCCACAAATCTCAGGTCCCCAGGACTCCCTCCTACCCACTCTCCTTACACTCACCAACCACATTCTCCCTCCTGCTGCCCATCTCTGGTCTCTCCAGCTCTCTATGGTTATCCCATCCCAGATCCAAAACCCCAGGAGCTCCAAAAACACGTCCATGTTCCAGAATTACAACAGAAGCACTATTTACTGAACATTTTTCTAATGCCAACTTCTGTGAATCTCAATTTCTTATTAAAGAGGTGATTTAATTTAATTTAGTCAGTGACTCCTATTCAGATAATGATTCTCAGAATCACCTGGGAAAAAGTTTTCCAAAATACATATTCCAGGCTGACAGAACTAACCTTTATGAATGAAGCTCACACAAGTGGATTTTGGAAAGGTTCCCCAGGAATTGTGAAGTGCACCCCCAATGAAGCACTGCACAAGATGTCCTCTAAAACACCTTCTAGTTCTAAAGTTCTACTTTTTTGTAATAATATACCCTATCCACAGACTCCTAATGACAGAATCAAAAAAGTGATTCCAGGTATTCCAATGACCTTCTCTGCTACATCCAACTGTCTTATACTCTAGGACTTAATGTGATTTTTTAAATTAGTGCAGCATTTGTGTCTAGACCATTCAAAATTCTTCTTGAATACATGTCTCTTTTTCAAGAGAAATAGCTTTTACCAACCTCTTAGAAAACCAAACTTCTGGTCATACTTTAAGAATAGTTCATCTTGGGGCACCAGGGTGGCTCAATTGGTTAAGCGTCCAACTTCAGCTCAGGTCATGATCTCATGGTCCGTCAGTTGTAGCCTCGCATTGGGCTCTGTGCTCACAGCTCAGAGCCTGGAGTCTGCTTCAGATTCTGTGGCTCCCACTCTCTCTGCCCCTCCCCCACTCATGCTCTGTCTCTCTCACTCTCAAAAATGAGTAAATGTTAAAAAAAATTTTTTTTAATATTAATAATAAGAATAGTTAATCTAGGGGCGCCTCGGCTCAGTCGGTTAAACATCCAACTCTTGGCTTCGGCTCAGGTCATGATCTCAATGATTCATGAGTTCAAGCCCCACATCGGGCTCTGTGCTAACAGTGTAGAGCCTGTTTGTGATTCTCTCTCATCTTTCTCTCTGCCCCTACCTCACCCACATTCTCTCTCTCATAAATAAATAAACTGAAAAAAAAATAATAATTAAAAAAAATAAAAACAGTTCACCTAAAAACTAGGATAGTTTGGGGTACCTGGGTGGCTCAGTTAGTTAAAGGCCTGATTCTTGATTTCAGCTCAGGTCATGATCTCACACTTCGTGAGTTTGAGCCCCATCAGGCTCTTCACTGACAGCGTGTAACCTGCTTGGGATTCTGTTTCTCTCTCAGTCCCTCCTCTGCTCACTCTCTTAAACATTTAAAAATCAAATACATACATACATAACCAGGATAGCTTTATAAAATGTAATTAAAACCTAAGCCTACTCTGTTGACATTCTAATGTGTCATATTTTTATAAAAGTTAAACTCCTGCTCCTCCTTTGGACACTTGTTCCTAGTGTTAACAATCATTAAAATAAAAGGTTTATTTCAGAGTCATAAACACTTGTGTTTTTCTCTCCTCATGAGCAGAATCTAATTCATGTACATTTTAAAAATTTAGGGGGAGAGAAAAAGGCCTTTCAGGAATCACTGACCAGGCTTATTGCAGGTGTGTAATCAGTAAAGACTCTTACCATCTGCTTCTAGGCAGTGCAGAACACACAGGAAGCACAGCACACAGTGTGTCCCAGATTCCAAAATAGAGTGGAGAAAAGAGAGCATTATTCCTTTTTAATTTAAGGTTAACTATAATTAGTTGAAATGTATTGCCTTTTCAAATTCTAGGGACAATTATCAATTAACTAATCTTTGGTTTTATAAGTATCCTAAAAGCCAACATCAAAGTTGACTGAATTGTTTTTTTTTAAAAATGACACAGACACCAAAATTCCAATGGATAATATGAGCTTTCACAAATGACTGACTTGTCTGTGCTTTCATCAAATGCCTGAAGGCTAGAGGACTAGCAACCTTAGGAACCAAATATTATGGATGTCAAACACATCATATATGTTTTCATTCAACAATATATTGATTCCATTCATCTCTTCTTGTTAATCTCCAAACTTATTTAAACATAAGGGTAAAAGACAACCATTTTTATGGTATGTAAATTATATCTCAATAAAGCTTTTTAAATAAATAACTATTTAAACAGGTACTTTATGCTGGACCATTTTATCAGGTGGCAGCTGACCTCATTCATACCTCTGATTTTATTTTGCTAAAATGAAAAGGCAAATTCAAAGATGTCAGTCACAGGTGCCAGCATCCCTGAGCCATATAAGTCAGACCTGGGAAATCTGAGAAGACCTAAGAGCAGATATCTAGACTAGGACAAACTTTGAATGGCAAATGACTTGTAAGAAAATTAATTCTCTAGTTTTAAAATTAGGTGAAGTGCACAAAGGAAAAATAGTTAAAAATAAAATCAAGCTGGCAGAGGAAAGACAGAAATCTGATGGCTGGTAAATACAGTAAAAACACTACTGCAAGATTCCAGGAGGACATGTGAATCAACAGAATTCAGGTTACAAGGGGAACTGCTTGAAGAGATATGGTCTATCCCACTAAAACATCTCTAAATAAAAACCAAAATGCCAATGACTTAAGAATAAAACCAGTTCTCTAATAAGGTCCTTTAAATATGAAATGCACCAGACAATCCTTAAGGACAGTGGTGTCAATATGTAATGAAACAAGCCTTGAAATACAGAAGAAATGCTAACTCACCTACATTGCCTGCAGACACCTAGTCTCCTCCCAGCTAAAGGCTTTTAGGTTTTTCCACAGACTGGGCCTTAGGGCCACTCGTTAGGACCCCCTTGAGTCTGCCCCTCTCAACCTTGGTTTTCCATGACAAGAAAGCCTCTATTTGATCCTTCCTGCATCTGAGTATCAGAAGGCCTAACAACTACCCTACCTACCCCTTTCTAATCTCTTTTTCCCTTAACCTCTCAAAAGGAAAGTTAAATAGAAGCACAGGAAAAAAATCAGTAAGTCCTTTCTCTTAAGTTGTTCACAGCTAGCCATGAAAAATTCCCCTCTTATCACTTCGTGTCTGGAGAGCAATGAGGCCAACAGAGGGAACAGCAACTCTCCAGACCCAAAGGTGTCTAGGGCAATGCTAGCTTCTTTTTTCTTGACCTTCTCCTTCAAAGATAATGGGTGCCACATGGACTGGACACAGGTGACAGTCATCAAGTAAGATTATTATTGCCACTCCCTCATAAACTGCAAGGATGTGGGAGGGTAGAAATAATGGTGTTGATAAGTAACTTCAAATAAGCCCAGTTTTTGGTTTAGGTTTACAGGACAACATGTAACATCCGAAAAGCTTGAGATACAACTGATATCTGGTAGTGATAAGATGGTCTGCAGCCACCTTTACCACTGTAATGTACTGACAAATAGCTCAAAAACATCATCTTCTTTATCTATTCAAGGATAAAGTACATCTTGTTTCATGACAGGTAAAGTGGAAAAGAGTATGATGCATTAAGGGAGTGGGATGTCTAAGGTAACAACAGGCCATGAGAATAAAAGAACAGACTCTATTAAGAAACCAACCTAAGGCTCACCAACAATGAAGCAACACAAAGAAATCAAGGAATCGATCCCATTTACAACTGCACCAAAAACCATAAAATACCTAGGAATAAATCTAACCAAAGAGGAGAAAAGTCTATACACTGAAAACTATAGAAAGCTTATGAAAGAAATTGAAGAAGACACAAAAAAATGGAAAAAGATTCCATGCTCCTGGATAGGAAAAACAAATATTGTTAAAGTGTCAATATTACCCAAAGCAATCTACATATTCAATGCAATCCCTATCAAAATAACACCAGCATTCTTCACAGAGCTAGAACAATCCTAAAATTTGTATGGAACCAGAAAAGACCCCAAATAGCCAAAGCAATCTTGAAAAAGAAAACCAAAGCAGGAGGCATCACAATCCCGGACTTCAAGCCATACTACAAAGCTCTAATCATCAAGACAGTATGGTACTGGTACAAGAACAGACACTCAGATCAGTGGAACAGAATAGAGAACCCAGAAATGGACCCACAAACATACAGCCAACTAATCTTTGACAGAGCAGGAAAGAATATCCAGTGGAATAAAGACAGTCTCTTCAGCAAGTGGTGCTGGGAAAACTGGACAGCGACATGCAGAAGAATGAACCTTGACCACTTTCTTACACCATACACAAAAATAAACTCAAAACAGATGAAAGACCTAAATGTAAGACAGGAAACCATCAAAATTCTCGAGGAGAAAGCAGGCAAAAACCTCTTTGATCTTGCCTGCAGCAACTTCTTACTCAAGACGTCTCCGGAGGCAAGGGAAACAAAAGCGTAAATGAACTACTGGGACCTCATCAAAATAAAAAGCTTCTGCACAACGAAGGAAACAATCAGCAAAACTAAAAAGCAACCGACAGAATGGGAGAAGATATTTGCAAAGGACAGATCAGATAAAGGGTTAGTAACCAAAATCTATAAAGGACTTATCAAACTAAACACCCAAATAACAAATAATCCAGTGAAGAAATGGGCACAAGACATGAATAGACACTTCTCCAAAGAAGACATCCAGGTGGCCGACTGACACATGAAAAAATGTTCAACATCACTCATCATCAGGGAAATACAAATCAAAACCACAATGAGATACTACCTGATACCTGTCAGAATGGCTAACATTAGCAACTCAGGCAACAGATGTTGGCGAGGATGCAGAGAAAGAGGATCTCTTTTGCATTGTTGGTGGGAATGCAAGCTGGTGCAGCCACTGTGGAAAACAGTATGGAGGTTCCTCAAAAAATTAAAAATAGAACTACCCTATGACCCAGCAATTGCACTACTAGATATTTATCCAAGGGATACAGGTGTGCTGTTTCGAAGCGACACATACATCCCAATGTTCAGAGCAGCATGATCAACAATAGCCAAAGTATGGAAAGAGCCCACATGTCCATCAATGGATGAATGGATAAAAAAGATGTTGTGTGTGTGTGTGTGTGTGTGAGTGTGTGTGTGTGTGTGTGTACACACACACACACACACACACACACACACTCACACAATGGAGTATTACTCGGCAATCAAAAAGAATGAAATCTTGCCATTTGCAACTATGTGGATGGCACTGGAGGGTATTATGGTAAGCGAAATTAGTCAGCAAGAGACAAGTATATGACTTCACTCATATGAGCACTTTAAGAGACAAAACAGATGAACATAAGGGAAGGGAAACCAAAATAATATAAAAACAGGAAGGGGGACAAAACATAAAAGACTCTTAAATATGGAGAACAAACAGGGGATTACTGGAAGGGTTGTGGGAGGGGGATGGGCTAAATGGGTAAGGGGCATTAAGGAATCTACTCCTGAAATCATTGTTGCACTATATACTAATTTGGATGTAAATTTAAAAAAATAAAATTTTTAAAAAAAGAAAGAAAGAAACCAACCTAAGGCAACCATGTAACATTTGGAGGCTCTAACACCACTTAGAAAACATGAAGGCCATGTCACAAATAAATCAAAGTTCTGAAGTATCCTTCTGAAGACCTCTCCCTTTTACCCATATCTCAGAACTCACGTGAGCTTTAAACACTGCAGGCTCCTCTTACCCATGACCAAGGAAATCACTGAGGACCCTCCAAGCCATGCAGCTGGAAAGCATTAACGGAAATCTCCTTCCCCACTAGGGATCCCTAGCTGCATTGGTTTCAACTCCAGAAGAGTTGAAGTGGTTTCAACTCCAGAGCCTAACGATCCGTTTTAATAAATATGGCATTCAAAAAACTATGGTACTGCTTCTGGTTTCCAGTGTGGCATATAAGAAGCTTAAAGTCACCAATCCTAACACGTAAAAAGCTTGATAAACTGAAAAATCAACAACTCCTCTTAAATTCGACAGAGGTGGGGTCAGAGAGGCACCACTGTCCCCAGAATTGGAGACACCAACAAGAAAATACAGAGAATAGAACTTGTCAGAGCATAAACCCAAAAGGATAAACCTTCACAGGAACCAGTGCCAAGGCAGGGAAACCTGAACTGTAACTGACAAATTGCTAGACACAATTCTAAGGATAAATGTGAGAGATAAAAACTCCAGGGGGACGGAGTCATCAGGGCCCCCACACTTTTGTGAGTTTCACCTCCCAGAGGTTGACCAGGTTCTCACTGTGAATATCAGAGAAAAATCCCCTTGGGCCTCCCACAGGAGGTGGAGGGGGACCATTTTGAAATACATCAGAGCATTCTCTTCTTCTTAACAAGACCTCCCCTCAGGAGAAACTATTTAACCAAAGCCTAACCTGCTGGGACATTATCAGAGCCTAACTGACCTGGGGGAAGGGAAATATCCAACTTCAGCCACTCTAGCCCTCTGATCCCTCCCAAAGGGGATAGAAAAGACTGAGAAATGTGTGAAGTTCACAGTACACAAGTATAGATTCACTGAAACACTGAGACCTACTTATAGAACTGTAAAACACTTCAGGGAGCCTGGGTGGCTCAGTCGGTTGAGCATCCGACTTCAGCTCAGGTCATGATCTCACGGCTTGTGGGTTCGAGCCCCACGTCGGGCTCTGTGCTGGCAGCTCAGGGCCTGGAGTCTGCTTCCGATTCTGTGTCTCCCTCTCTCTCTGCCCCTCCCCCACTTATGCTGTGTCTCTGTCTCTCAAAAATAAATAAATGTAAAAAAAAAAAAAAAAAAAAAAAAACTGTAAAACACTTCCCTGGCCCCACACCTTGCTACCACATTACCAAAGACCAATTTACAGCAGTTCTTTTTACCCAGCACATGATATCCAGGTATCAAGAAAAAAATTATAAGACATACTAAAAAGGAAAAAAAACACAGTTTGAAGAGACAGAACAAGCATCAGAACCAAACTTAGATATGGCAGGGGTTGTAAGAATAAGAATATAAAACAACCATGATTAAGATGCTAAGTGGGCTCTCTAATGGATAAACTGGACAGCATGCAAGAACAGATAGACAATGGGAGCAGGGCAGGGAAATTCAAAGAAAGAACCAAAAAGAAATGCTATCAATCAGAGACACTGTGGTAGCAATGAAGAATGGCTTTGATGGGCTTTATTAGTAGACTACACAGCTAAGTAAAAAATCTCTGAGCTTGAGGATATCTCAATAGATACCACCAAAACAGAAAAGCAGAGGAACAAAGACTGAAAAACACAGAACAAAATATCCAAGAACTGAGGGATGAGTACAAAAGGAATAACATACACATAATGGGAATTCTAGAAGGAAAAGAAAAAAAGGAACAAAAGAAATATTTGAAGCAATGATGACTGAAAATTTTGCCAAAATTAATGTCAGACACCACACCACAGATCCAGGAAGCTCTAAGAAAACTGAGCAAGATAAATGCCCCCAAAAAACCTATACCTAGGCACATCATTTTCAAATTACAGAAAAACAAAGATTAAAAAAAAAAAAAAAATCCTTAAAGAAGCCAAAGGGGAAAAAACATCTTACCTGTAGAGGAAAACAGATAAAAATTGTATCTCACATCTCCTCAGAAATCATACAAGCAAGAGAGAGGGAAGTGAAATACTTAAAATGCTGAGAGACAAAAACCACTAACCTAGAATTCCATAGCCCTGTCCTGTGAAAGTATCCTTCAAAAGTGGAGAAATAAAGACTTATTCAGACAAAACAATACAAAACCTGAGGGAATTTGTTGCCAGTAGACCTGTCTAGCAAGAAATGTTAAATTCTTCAGAGAGAAGGATAATCAAGGTCAGAAACTCCAATCTATATAAAGGAAGAAAAGCACAGGAGAAGGAACAAATGAAGGTAGACTAAACATTTTATTTTTCTTATTCTTTTTTTTTTTTTTAATGTTTATTTATTTTTGAGAGAGAGACAGAGACAGAGACAGAGCACAAGCGGGAGAGGGGCAGAGAGTGAGGGAGACACAGAAGACAAAGCAGGCTCCAGGCCCTGAGCTGTCAGCAC
The DNA here is from genome assembly GCF_023721935.1 of Panthera uncia. Taxonomy (NCBI): domain Eukaryota; kingdom Metazoa; phylum Chordata; class Mammalia; order Carnivora; family Felidae; genus Panthera; species Panthera uncia. The sequence continues at coordinate 19,160,038 of NC_064816.1, forward strand.
AGAGCCCAATGCAGGGCTCAAAGCCATGAACAATGAGATCATGACCTGAGCCAAAGTCAGATGCTCAACCGACTGAGCCACCCAGGTGTCCCTTATTTTCTCATTCTTAATTGATCTTTGTTCAAAATAATAGTTTGTCCAAACAACACCAATAACTTGTGTGATTATGTATTATTATGTATATATGTACATATGCTTATATATAAATGAAGGACAGCAATAAGATATGAGAAATACATGGGAACTAGGATTATTCTACCATAAGGTGCTTGTACTACCTGTAAAGAGAGAGAGTATCATTTGAAAGTGGACTTGGATTACTTGTAAATGTATATATTGCAACCTCTAGGGCAACTACTAAAAAAAGTAAAATTAAATAAATAAATATAACTAATAGGCTAACAAAGGAGTGGAATCCTAGAAAAATGCTCCATTAAAACCACAAAAAGCAGAAAAAGAGTAGCAGACAGAAACAGGAAGAAAAAACAAGGGCAACACATAGAAATCAGCAAGAAATACAGTAGATACAAAGCCAACTATATCAATAATCACTTAGAATCTCATTCCAAATGCATCAATTAAAAGACATTATTGATGTGGACCAAGAAACAAAACCCAGCTACATATTGTCCCCTAGAAACCCACTTTAAATATAAAGACACATATAGATTAAAAATAAATGGTGGGAAAAAGATATACCATGCTAACATGAATTTAAAAAAACTAGGGTAACTGTATTACTTTTAGACAAAGCACACTTCAGACCAAGGAAAGTTATTAGTGATAAAGAAAGGCATTATGTGATGATAAAGGGGTCAATTCTCCAAGAAAACATAATCCTTAATACATGTGTGCCTAACAGAACATCAAAATACACGAGGCAAAACTGACAGAACTGCAAGGAGAAAATAATGAATCTACTTATTGTAATGGAGACTTCAATACCCCTTTATCAGAAATGGAAAAATACATCAGGCAGAAAACCAGTAAGGACACAGTTGAAGTGATCAATACCATCAATAAACTGAGTATAATGGACATCTACAGACTACTTTGTCCAACAACTGAATACACATTCTTAAGCTCACATGAAACATTCACCAAGATAGATGACATTCTGGGCCATAAAGCACACCTTAACAAATTTAAAATAGAAATCATAATAATGTTTGCTCTCAGACCACAATGGCATTAAACTAAAAATCAATAACAGAAATATAGCTAGAAAACCCCAAAATACTTAGAGATTAATTTTTTTTTAATGTTTATTTACTTTTGAGAGAGAGAGAGAGAGAGCATGAGCAGGGTAGGGACAGAAAGAGAGGGAGACACAGAATCCAAAGCAGTCTCCAGACTCTGAGCTGTCAGCACAAAGCCTGACGCGAGGCTCAAACCCATGGACCGTGAGATCATGACCTGAGCCAAAGTCCGATGCTTAACTGACTGAGCACCCAGGTGCCCCAAAATATTGGAGATTAAACAACACACTTCTAAATAGCAAGATTCAAAGAAGAAATCTCAGAAAATACTTTGAACTAAATGAAAATGAAAACTCACATAAAATTTTGTGGGGTACAGTGAAAGCAGTGCATAGAGGGAAATTTAGAGCACTGAATGCAAATTATTAAAAAGGCAGACCTAAAATCAATCAGCTAAGTTTCCACCTTAGGAAACTAGAAATAGAAGAGCAAATCAAGAAACTCTTGGGTGGCTTAGTTGGTTGGGTGTCTGGCTCTTGACTGCAGCTCAGGTCATGATGTCACAGTTCATGAGATCGAGCCCCCATGTAGGGGTCTGCACTGACAGCAGAGCCTGCTTGGGATTCTCTCTCCCCCTCTCTCTGCCTCTCCCCTGCTCACACACTCTCTCTCTCGCAAAATAAATATATAAACTTAAAAAAAAAAAAAAGAGCAAATCAAATCCAAAGTAAGCAGAAGAAAAGTAGGAATAGAAATTAAAGTAGAAATCAATGAAACTGGAAACAGGAAATTAATAGAGAAAATCAATGCAATCAAAATCTTGCTCTTTAAAAAGATATAATAGGGGTGTCCTCAGTTGGTTAAGCGTCCAACTCTTTATTTCTGCTCTGGCCATGATCTCATGGTTCATGAGATAGAGTCCCATAACAAGATCCAAGCTGACACCGCGGAGACTGCTTGAGGTTCTCTCTCCCTCTCTCTCTGCCCATCCCCTGCTCATACTCACTTTCTCCCTCAAGAAATAAAATAAAAAGATTGATAATTGATAAGTCTCTAGCAGGCTAAGAAAAAAAGAGGGCACAAATTACTAATATCAGAAATGAAAGAGGAGACATCATTACAGATCCCATGGACATTTAAAGGATAAATTCTATGAACAGGACACCTGGCTGGCTCAGTTGGAGAAGCATGTGACTTCTGATCTCAGGGTCATAAGTTTGAGCCCCACATTAGGTATAAAGATTACTAAAATAAATAAGTATTTTAAAAATTCTATGAACAACTCTATGCCCACAAATTTGATAACCTAGATGAAATAGACCAATTCCTTGAAAGACAACACCATTTGCCAAAATGCACACAAGAACGTGACAATCTCAATAGGCCTTTAGCTATTAAAGAGACTGATTCAATAATTAATAACCTTCCAAAACAGAAAGCACCAGGCCCACATGGGTTTGCTGCTGACTTCTACTAAACATAAAAAATTACATCAATTTTTTTAATATCTCTTCTAGAAGACAGAAGCAGATAAAATTCTTCCTGACTCATTATATGAAGCCAGCATTACACTAACAGCAACACCAAGGACATTACAGTAGTCCCCCTTATCCAACAGGGATGGGTTCTAAGACCACTCCCCCCAACCCACAGTGGATGCCTGAAACTGAGGATAGCACCAAACCCTGTATTTTTTCCTATACATGTACGCCTATGATAAAATTTAATTTATTAGGCACAGTAAGAGATTAACAATAACTTTTGTGAATATGGTCTTTCTCAAAATCTTATTGTACTGTACTCACCCTTCTTGTGGTGATATGAGATGATAAAAAGCCTACGTAATAAGATGAAGTGAGGTGAATGACATAGGCACTGTGATGTAGGCTACTACTGACCTTCTGACCATACATCAGAAAGAAGACCATCTGGGGGCACCTGGGTGGCTCAGTCGGTTAAGCGTCCGAGTTCGGCTCAGGTCATGATCTCTCGGTTTGTGGGTTCAAGCACCATTTTGGGTTCTGTGCTAACAGTTCAGAGCCTGGAGCCTGCTTCAGATCCTGCATCTTCCTCTCTCTCTCTCTGCCCCTCCCCCACTCACACTCTGTCACTCTCTCTCAAAAATAAACATTAAAAAAAAATTTTTTTGGGGGGGTGCCTGGGTGGCTCCGTCGGTTGGGCGTCTGACTTCAGCTCAGGTCACAATCTCACAGCTCGTGAGTTCGAGCCCCGCATCGGGCTCTGCGCTGACAGCTCAGAGCCTGGAGCCTGCTTCGGATTCTGTGTCTCTGTCTCTCTCTCTCCCCTCCCCTCCCCTCCTCTGCTCATGCTCTGCCTCTCTCTGTCTCAAAAATGAATAAACATTAAAAAAATAATAAAAAAAAATTTTTTTTTAATTTTTTTTAATTAAAAAAAAATGGGGTGCCTGTGTGGCTCAGTCGGTTGAGCGTACAACTTCGGCTCAGGTCATGATCTCACAGCTTGTGGGTTGGAGCCCCACTGTGCTGACAGCTCAGAGCCTGGAGCCTGCTTCAGATTCTGCTTCTCCCTCTCTCTGCCTTTTCCCACTTGTGCTGTCTCTCTCTAAAATAAACAAACATTAAAAAAATTTTAAATATGGGGCGCCTGGGTGGCTCAGTCAGTTGAGCGTCTGACTTCGGCTCAGGTCATGATCTCACAGCTTGTGAGTTCAAGCCCCGCGTTGGGCTCTGTGCTGACAGCTCGGAGCCTAAAGCCTGCTTTGGAGTCTGTGTCTCCCTCTCTCTCTGCCCCTAACCCACTTGCATTCTGTCTCTGTCTCTCTCAAAAATAAATAAACATTAAAATAAATGTTAATGGGGTGCCTGGGTGTCTCAGTCGGTTAAGCGTCCGACTTCGACTCAGGTCCCAATCTCGCAGTCCGTGAGTTCGAGCCCCGCGTTGGGCTCTGGGCTGATGGCTGGGAGCCTGGAGCCTGCTTCCGATTCTGTGTCTCCCTCTCTCTCTGCCCCTCCCCCGTTTGTGCTCTGTCCCTCTCTGTCTCAAAAATAAATACACGTTAAAAAAAAATTAAAAATAATAATAATAAATGTTAATATAATTAATAAATAAATAAATAAGGACCATCTGTTTCCAGACTGGAGTTGACTTCAGGTATCTGAAACCACGGAAAGTGAAACCACGGAAAGCAAAAGTACAGAGGGGGGGAAGGGGTACTACTGCACAAGAAATTAAAACTACAGTCCAACATGTCTCATGACCACAGACATAAAAATCCTCAACACAATATTAGCAAATCATATCAGACACTATATACAAAGAATTATAAAAGCACAACCAAATAGGACGTACTACAGCTATGCAAGGCTGGTTCACATTTTAAAATCTAATTAATGTAATTCACTACTTCAATAGGCTAAAGAAATAAGATTTTATCAACAGATTCAGAAAAAGACTAACAAAACCCAACACCCGTAACTAAAAACTCTTGAGTAAGATGGGAACGGAGGGTAACTTCTTCAACTAGATAAAGAACATCTATAAAAAAAAAAAAACACAGCTTGGGCGCCTGGGTGGCACTGTCAGTTAAGCGTCCAACTCTTGATCTCGGATCAGGTCATGATCTCATAGTTCATGAGTTCGAGCCACACGTCAGCCTCTGTGCTGATGGCATGGAGCCTGCTGGGGGCTCTGTCTCTCCCTCTTTCTCTGCCCCTCCCCGCCTGTGCTTGCTCTCTCTCAAAATAAATAAATAAACTTTAAAAAAATCAAAAAAACAAACAGCTAACACCATACTTTATGATGAAAAATTCAAAACTTTCCTGCTAAGATCAGGATCAAGATCACTGATTTTCAAAATCATACTAAAAGTCCTACTTATAAGACAACAGGAAATAAAAGGGTACATTTTACAGAAATAAAACTTTGTTTGCAGATAATAGGATTGTCTTTGCAGAAAATCCCAAAGAAATGACAATTAAAACTGGATTAAACAGGGGCGCCTGGGTGGCGCAGTCGGTTAAGCGTCCGACTTCAGCCAGGTCACGATCTCGCAGTCTGTGAGTTCGAGCCCCGCGTCAGGCTCTGGGCTGATGGCTCGGAGCCTGGAGCCTGTTTCCGATTCTGTGTCTCCCTCTCTCTCTGCCCCTCCCCCGTTCATGCTCTGTCTCTCTCTGTCCCAAAAATAAAAATAAAAAACGTTGAAAAAAAAAAAAAATTTAAAAAAAAAAAAACTGGATTAAACAATTATAGCAGGGTTGCAGGATACAAGGTTAATTCAGTCTTTCCTATATAACAGTTTTCCTGTACACCAGCAATGAACAAATGGAAACTAAAATTAAAAACACAATATCACTTATATTAGCCCCACCTCTCAAAATGAAATACTTAGGTAATCCATCAGGTATTAGGTAAACCTAACAAAATATGTACAATATCTGTATGAGGAAAACTACGTAACTCTGACGAAAGAAATCAAAGAATTAAATAAATGAAGAGAGTCCATGTTCATGGATAGGAAGACGCAATACTGTCAAGATGTCAGATCTTCCTAACCTGATTTATACATATAAACTCAATGCACTCCCTTCAAAATCTCAGCAAGTTATGTTGTAGATACCAACAAATGGATTCAAAAGTTTATACAGAGAAGCAAACAATCCAGAATAGTCAACACAATATTGAAGGTGAACAGAGTTGGAGGACTGGCACAACACAACTTCAAAACTTACTATAAAGTAAGAGTAATCAAGACAGTATAGTATTGGACAAAAAATACAAACAAATAGATCAGTGGAACACAGTAGAGAGCCCAGAAATAGATCCACATAAAGAAAGTCAACTGATCTTGGACAAAGGAGCACAGGCAATACAACGGGTATTTAAACTGGGCGTCTAGAAGCAAAAAAATTCATCTAAACACAGGTCTTACACTCTTTACAAAAATTAACTCAAAAAGAATCACAGACCCAAGTGTGAAATGCACAACTACCTATAAAACTCCTAGAAAATAACAGGAGAAAATCTACATGACCTTGAATTTAAAGATAACTTTTTAGATGCAACCTCAAAGTCACAATTCACAAAAGAAATAATTGATAAGGTGGACTTTATTAACACAAAAACTTCTGCTCTGTGACAGTGTCAAGAGAATGAGACAACAAGCTATAAACTAAGAAGAAATATTTGCAAATGACCTATCAGATAAAGGACTATTAGCCAAACCATTAAAAAAAAAAACTCTTACAACTCAATAAAAACACAAGAAACCCAATTTAAAAATAGGCCAATGACTCTGACACCTCACCAAAGAAGATCTACAAATGGCAAATATGGAAATGATGCTTCACATCATAAGTCATCAGGAAAATGCAAATTAAAATAACAATGAGAAAGCCTTCCACTTAGAATCTCCCTGAGGTGTGCCTGGGTGGCTCAGTAAGTTAAGCATCCAACTCTTGATTTCGGGTCAGGTCATGACCTGCCAGCTCATAGGATTGGATGGAGCCCTGGGTCATCAGGCTCTGTGCTGACAGTGTGGATCCTGCTTGGGATTCTCTCTCCCTCTCTCTCTGCCCCACCCCCGCTCGTACTTACTCGTTCTCAAAATAAGTAAATAAAGATTAAAAAAGGAAAAAGAAGGAACTCCCTAAAGTGGGGAAGGGGCCCAAAACAGACTGTGGAGAAAGTCTCCTTCCTTTTGGTCTGGTACCAGGCATCAGTAAGGGTGTCAGGAGGTTCAGTTAAATAATTTTCAGAAAACATTTGTAGCAGGCTCATAAAACTTCAAGATCTTGATTCCTTTCTACTCAAAAAAATCAAACCACACATTTTGATTGTGTGTAGAGGTTGTTCAACTAAAGGAACATCTACTAATTTTTTAATTAATTAAATAGTGATATATACTACTACATACCTATTAAAATGGCCAAAATCTGAAATAATGACACCACCAAATGCTGGTGAGGATGTGGAGCAATAAGAATTCTCATTTGCTGATGATGAAAATGCAAAATGGTATAGCTCCTTTGCTAGAGGGTTTGTCAGTTTCTGATGAAATTAAACATACTCTTCCCATACAATCTACCAACTGAACTCCTTAGTATTTACCCAAATACAAAAGCCTGCACATTGATGTTTATAGGAGCTTTATGAATAGAGAATGTAGTGTGAGCCCACTTGACAGGAAAGATCTGCTAGAAGTCAGAAGTTTAAGAAACTCTTCACAACTGATACAGACACACCACATAGGCAAACACCCAGCATAATATGACCGTAACTTAAAATCCCCTATGAAAAAAAGCAAACTAAGATTCTGTGAGACATACTACCTACCCACATTTTATAAATGCTTAATTTCTAAAAGCATCAAAATCTTCTCTCTACTTATAAGCTCCAATCCATTACTGTGAAAAAAGACTATGCTATAAAACTGAGAAAATGCAAACCACAACTTTATAAAGCTTAAGCCATTTCTGTGACCCATCTCAGCAGATTGATTTTTCTGTTTTGTATTGACATTGGGAATATGGGGGCTGCTCATCCTAAAGCCACACAAGGCACTACTCCTGAAAGTGAGTTCAAAGAAATCTCTAAAACAGTATCAGAGATTGCTAACATCCAAATTAATCTATAAACGGAACTCACAGAACTGTCAGGAACTGGGGTTAAAGTTTTATAATAACAAAAATCTACTTTCTTCAAAGTTTTAGTTAGTGATTTTAGTGACAACAGGCCTGCAGAATATGCCAACAGGTAACAAAAGCTGATATTAAAAAAATCCTTACAGCAAACCAGAAGACCATAACCTCTATAAAGTACAGCAACAAGAAATCTCAAAGACCACTGACCTGGTCCTCCTCTTCATCCTCATCCTCTGCCAAACGTTGCCTGCCCACTTCATATAGCCTGCATACTGTGTCCATGTTCAGAGCATCCATGCTGCCTTGGTTCTGAAAATAAAACACCCAATCCACAAAGAGCAGTTAGTTTTCAGAAGGCTCACATCTACATCTCAGTTATAACTGGCACCCATGCACCTTGACCCTGTAACTGTCAAAGTTTCTGATACCCAAAATTCTTGAACTAACTCTGAAAATGTTATACCCAGGCCACAGAAAGGGAAGGAAAACAGGATAAGAAGGCTTTGGCAGGGCAAGGAATATTAAGCAAAAGAGAGACCACCATCCTCAGAATGAACCTGTCTTGCTCTGTCAAGAGATCCAGACTCCTCTCAGAAAGGGATCACAGTGACTCCAAGATATTAGACGATGGGACTGTCCATGATGTTTTATACTGGAATTTTCTTATTATTTCTCTTACAATGTAGATCTCTCCATCAAGCAAGTAGGTTATCAATAATCTACCTTTGGAAATGCATCAACTTTAGAACACATCTTAGATCAGACAAAATGCCTGTAGTATAACTTGAAAATGATCCTAAAGATCAAAACAAAACAGCAGGGTTTCTGCTAGCTCCCTTTACCTCAATGACAGCAAGATAGCAGTCTTTGGTGTCTGTACACAGGTCAAAGATGTTCCGTTTCACATCAATGGTTGCTGGAAAACAAAATGTGTCAAGACTCAGGATTGGACTATTGCTCTGACCTTAAAACCAGCTTTTCCTCTAAAGGAATTTCAAGGTGATTGCTCCTAAATAGTTCCATAACCTCTTGGCTTTTCAATGAAGAATTACAGAAAAGGATGATCTTAAATATGGAAAACCAAAACATGACAAAACGAACAATGTCTGCCCCTTCAAGCTTACCTATAGGTTTGTAGTCAGTTGCATTAAATGTTCGGAAGGATGATCCAAAAGGGCTTTTCATCCTCTCTTCCATTAAGTCATCCTCATCATCTGCCTGCAACATAGCTAATTGGGAGGAAGGGGGAAAGGGGGCCAAGGAGCAAAATACTTTTAGAAATCAGAAACATCCCCTATTCACAAGTGCAGAAAATATTAATGGACAATCAAGACTTCAGTGAGTTTCTTTGTAGTAAATTCATTCTATCTAATTAGTCCCTTTCAACGTATCCTACTAGCATACCCCCGAACAGTATCCTCAACCTTTCATCTAGCTCCCAACAAGTGTTATAACTAAAGGCCAGCAACATCATAAAAGCACAAATGCAACAAGTTCATAAGGATACAGATGGGAAATTAATGCATGAAATTTCTTTCTGTACAAGATGTACTTGTTATCTTCACCCTAAATCAACACTATTTTCATCAATAAACTTTGTCACCATTTGTGCTATCATTTTATCTTTTAGGTTACAACCCTCAAATGCTTTCCAATTCACATTTGAGAGATATTTCCAAACCAAAAGTATCAAATTAATGAGAGGGGAGAGAAGGGAGAAAAAGAATAATGTAGAGAAGTAAAAAGTTTATTACCTCCATACATCACTGTCCCCGTGTGGTTGAACACAACACGACACTGATCCAGAGCAGGAACTGTGTGTAAAAGATGGAAAGTGCGAAGATCCCACTAGGAGGGAAGGGGTCAAGGAAAACTATTTTATACAAAATTTCTTATGTAAACTCAGGAGAAATTCCAAAATATCTCTTTTTTCCTCTCCTGTTGAGATATGAATGCTTTAAAGGGAATGCTTTAAAGGGAATGCTTTAAAGGTAAAGTAAAGAGGAACCTAGGAGGCTCAGTTGGTTAAGCATCCGACTTCAGCTCAGGTCACGATCTTGCAGTTCATGAGTTCGAGCCCTGCATCAGGTTCTGTGCTGACAACTCAGGGCATGGAGCCTGCCTCAGATTCAGGGTCTCCCTCTCCTCTGCCCCTCCCCTACTCACGCTCTGTCTCTCACTCTCAAAAAAAAAAAACAAAAAAAAAAAAAATATATATATATATATATATATAAAAACATGAAAAAATTTAAAAAGTAAATAAATAAATAAAGGTAAAGTAAAAATGCTTTCAAAGTAAACAAAAGCATATAGAATGCTTATTATCAAGTAACACCCTTGAAAATCTCCTATGGTATCCTCATACACATGAAAACTACACGAGCTCCCTTCATCTCAACAGCATCAATTCACTTTACACTTGTGACTTCTGCAGTGCAAAAGTAAAATCCTTCTGAAGATATAATAGTCAACTTAATATGTGGAGAAGTACAAGGTAAGAATCTGGTGGTCACTCTTCTCAATACAAAAAAAAAACATGCTAATGAAAGTTCACTGGTAATTACCAACCATTGGAGATTAACTAACACTTCAAATCAAAAGAGAGGCACCAAATTATTACCTGTGTGGATACTTTAACAGGGTGTGGGTGGAAAGATAAATTATTTCTGCGTCACAAACTAGATAACAAATGGAAAATAAGACATGGGTGTAAAGGATACAATCTCAGTATTAATGATGACCTCCAGCCCATTTGGATGGAAAACGCCACTGATGTTCATGTTGAACTTGTCAAACTTGTGGATGGCTTGTGCAGAGCGGACATCCCAGAGGACGCCATCATTTAAGACAAGATCATCTGTAGGATTAAAGGTGGCACAGTTCCTCTTGTAGTTGTTGGCAAGATCTGGGTTAAACAGAGTCAACAGCTTGTTGCCAGTCTGAATATCATAAATCTTTAGAGAAGAAGGGGTGGGAAGAGAAAAATCAGACCAATCCATCCACTAACAATTCGAAGAGAAGCTGTGTAAAATATCTCTCCATGCTTTCCAAATCCCAACAAAATCACAAAAGCCCTAATACTGTAGAATACCTGGAAAGTACGAAGAGTACACCCATCCAAGCAATGTTTAAGTGCTTTGGTTCCCATTCAAGGTTTGAAAAGTCTCTTTCCCACAAGAAAATGAAAAGAGAGATGGCAATAAGGATAAGAAAACCCTCTTCTACCCCTCCCTTTCAAGAAACAGAAAATGTTTCTACAATAGAAACTGAGAAATTAAATTCATATGGATGGACCAACGATTAACCATAGAATACTATTAAAGAGGGACTTTTTGAAGAAAGGCATCAATGACATACCCCTTTCTCCTTAAAAATCTCCCAATACACATATTTTAGCCCTACAATAGTAAAAGTTCCAAATGTACAATGTGCAACCCATACAAAGACCAGATCTTTCCCATCACCTTACAGACATGCTGTAGTATTTCCAATCTTTAAAAAAAAAAAAAAAAAAAGAATCCTCCTTTAATATAGGAACAATAAGGAGACACAAGAAAACAATCAAATCAAGATCATGAGACAAGACAACTAGCCTGGTCTCTTCAAAAGTCAATGTCATGAAAACTGGAGAAATGGTTCTTGGCTTTAAAACATTAGTAAGACATAACAACCAATGCAATATGTGAATCTTGGCTGGATCCTGGTTCAAAAAACAAAAAACAAAAAACAAAAAACAAAAAGCATTTGAAACCAAACACATCAGGAACAACAGGGAAAACTGAGTATGGAATGGATATTAGATGACACTTGGGAATTACTATAGATTTTCTTATATTTGATAAGAGTATAATTATGTAGTAAAATGTCCTTATTGCTAGAATATGCATGCTGTAAGACTTAGAAATAAAATGTGTTTGCAACTTACTTTCAAATGATTCAGAAATACATACATATTAACACAGGAAGAACATATGGTGAAATATTAAACTGATGAATCCAGGTAATAGGTGTATGTACTATTCTTTCAATTTCTCTACATATTTTAACATTTTCAAATGAAAAGTTTGAGAAACCCTCCCTTCACAACCCCATATTCCCACCATTACCCTCAAGCTACTACACCCCACTTTTCTGTTTTTTCTGCAAAAAACACTTCAGAAAACTTGTCTCTACTCAGTGTCTCCACTTCCCTGTTCTCTCATGAGAACAGATTTTCACCCCAGTGCACAGAACTAGCTCCTGACGAGGTTAACAAGAAGATCCATATTGTTAAATCAAAGGTAATTCTCAATTCTCATCTTATGAACTCATTAACAGTTTCTGACCAGTTGATCAATTCTTCCTTGAAAGGATCTTCCCCCTTGCCTTCTGGGGCACATCTTTTTCCTGAGGTCTCCTGCTGCCCATTCTTTTTGGTCTCCTTCTCAAGTCCCTCCTCACATGGCAAATTCGAAATATTGGCATATGCCAGGACTCTGTCCCCTCAGTTCTCTTCTCTAGCCTCCTTAACGATTTCATCTAGTCTCATGGCTCTATCAACCCGTGAATAACTCCTATATTTATATCCCCTATCCCAGACCTCTCTTCTGAACTCCCATTTTGTATATTCAACTACCCATTCCCTACCTGAATGTCTAATAACAAACTTCCTGTGTCCAAAAACCCAGAGCCCGGCTGTATCACTTCTCATCACCTGTACCATGCCCTCCTGGGCCCAGCCCCACTACAGTCCTCACATGTGAGCTGGCTTGACACACTCCTAACTGGAAAGCCTGCTCTTGCTTGTCTCACAGAAACCAGACTCACACTTTAGGAACTTTACATCCCATCATGTGTCTTCTGCTCAGCCTCCAGTGCCTGCATCTCACTCAGAGAAGCCAAAGGTCCTAACAACACCCTATATATAAGATGCTACTATGATATGTGTCACCCATTCCCCCACAACACTGAGCTGAGCTCTTACCCCTCTTCCTTCTTCCACCTCCAAAGGGCTTTTCCCTCGGTCTTAAAACACTTTTCCCCCCAGATATCTGCATGACACTTCCTTCAAAACATTCCTGGGGTGCTGGGTGGCTCAGTCAGTTAAGCATCCAACTTTGGCTCAGGTCATGATCTCACAGTACGTGAGTTTGAGCCCTGCACTGGGCTCTCTCCTGTCAGCACGGAGCCCAGTTCAGATCTTCTGTCCCCTCTCTTTTGCCCTCCCCTGCTTGTGCATGTGTACTCTCAAAAATTAAAAAAAAAGGTGGGGGGTGCGCCTGGGTGGCTCAGTCGGTTGAGCCTCCAACTTCAGCTCAGGTCATGATCTCACAGTTTGTGAGTTCAAGCCCCACGTCGGGCTCTGTGCTGACAGCTCAGAGTCTTGAGCCTGCTTCGGATTCTGTGTCTCCCTCTCTCTGTCCCTTCCCGCTCATGCTCTGTCTCTGTCTCCCAAAGATGAATAAATGTTAAAAAAAAAAAAATTTTTTTTTAATAAAAATAAAAAAATTTAAAAATTAAAAAAAAAAATACTCCTTAAACATCACCCTATCAGTGATACTGACCATCCTAGATAAAAGAGAAGTCCCTCACAGCACCATCAATTATTTCCTTTTACCCTGCTTTCTTTTCCTTGGCAGCACTTATGACATACCATATATTTGCTTCTCTATTTGTCTCCCCAGTGAGGCTTCATAAAAGCAGGGACTTATATTTCATCTAAAACTTAGTATTTGAGGGGCGCCTGGGTGGCGCAGTCGGTTAAGCGTCCGACTTCAGCCAGGTCACGATCTCGCGGTCCGTGAGTTCGAGCCCCGCGTCAGGCTCTGGGCTGATGGCTCGGAGCCTGGAGCCTGTTTCCGATTCTGTGTCTCCCTCTCTCTCTGCCCCTCCCCCGTTCATGCTCTGTCTCTCTCTGTCCCAAAAATAAATAAAAAACGTTGAAAAAAAAAAAATTTTTTAAAAAAATAAAACTTAGTATTTGAGGGGCGCCTGGGTGGCGCAGTCGGTTGGGCGTCCGACTTCAGCCAGGTCACGATCTCGCGGTCCGTGAGTTCAAGCCCCGCGTCGGGCTCTGGGCTGATGGCTCGGAGCCTGGAGCCTGTTTCCGATTCTGTGTCTCCCTCTCTCTCTGCCCCTCCCCCGTTCATGCTTTGTCTCTCTCTGTCCCAAAAATAAATAAAAAACATTGAAAAAAAAAAAATTAAAAAAAAAAATAAATAAATAAAACTTAGTATTTGAAAATAACTGCTGTGCTAATCATACCTTTCTTAAGTTGTCGGATTAGTTCATGTTTGGTCCCACATGGCTTATAACTACTTTACTACACTTCTAGATTTTATCTGGAAAGAATATCACTAAGTAATTTCTTGCTGCCCTTAGGACTGCCCTTCAGTCCAGAAGTTTTCATTACAAACAAATGGGCATAATCAGTTTGAAAGCAGTGGATTCTTAAGTACTTACGTGGGCAATGTCTCCTTTTGTACCTATGACTCGATCCTGAGAGTGCTTACTGAACTCAACATAGTGATCTTCTGTGAAGGAATGCCTACAAACAACAAAAGTACTTAAGTGATACACCTTCAGGAAACAGTCACTGAGCCGACTGAAAATAAACATGATTCTCAGCCTCCTGCCTGACTATACTCATCTGAGGATTCTCAGCAACCAAAGAGGAAAAACTGTATACTTAAGGTTTAAAAAAAAAATCCCTCCATCAGTTTAACCAAGCAGATCCAAAAGAATTAATTAATTAGCAGGAATTACTTTGTTAAAAAATAAATGGATAACAAGCCACACGTCTTTGAAACATACCCCAGCAAAGAGTACAACTATCATATGTGAACATGAGAAATTACACAGATGTGCCATTTTGGATTAGGGAAGGGTCAGCTGTGTGATGGGACTGGTAAGAATACTTGGTAAGAATATCTCAGAATTAAGGATAAAACCTTATTAAACATGAGCAACAGACAAGGAAGAGAGAAGTTAGCAATAACTCACAGCATTCGTCTTTTCCCAAAAGGCTTCAAGTTGAAGAATCGGATGAAGGGAAATATAAATTAGGTAAATTGTAGAACAGAAAGAGTTGGGTTATAAAAAATACATACATACTTCATATCAAATACTGATTTCATTCCCCAAAGTGCAGACAGAGGCTGGCTCCAAGTAGCAGATGTCAGCAGCAAGGACCCATCCTAAAAGAAGAAGGAGGCCCAAGGCGGGTAGTCACATGTTTATATAAATGCTGTCTGCCTATAGCATTTTAACATACAAGCTCAAAAATTATTATTGTATTATATAGAAAATAGAAAAACTACGAAGAACCAAGAAGTGTTCGAAACTGCTGGGATTTAAGTATGTGCACATGCAATGTCCTAAAAAAAATACCTAAATTTAAGAAAAGACTAACTCCTCCTGAGCTAGTAACAAAAAATACAATAGTTCCAAGGGTAGGGGAAGAAAAAAACTTGGAAAGATGTCAAAGATGGTTCCACCTTTCTTAACATTTGGCCATATATCTCAGTCTCCCTCACCTGAAATATCAGTCAAGTGAAAACATGTCTTAGACTTTCTTAGCTAACAACTCTTAGGATTTTTTCAAAAAGAAAGCCCATGGGGCGCCTGGGTGGCGCAGTCGGTTAAGCGTCCGACTTCAGCCAGGTCACGATCTCGCGGTCCCTGAGTTCGAGCCCCGCGTCAGGCTCTGGGCTGATGGCTCAGAGCCTGGAGCCTGTTTCTGATTCTGTGTCTCCCTCTCTCTCTGCCCCTCCCCCGTTCATGCTCTGTCTCTCTCTGTCCCAAAAATAAAAAACGTTGGAAAAAAAAAATTTAAAAAAAAAAAAAAAAAAAAAGAAAGCCCATTAAGGGGCCCCTGGGTGGCTCAGTCGGTTAAGCTTCCGACTTCGGCTCAGGTCATGACTTCGCAGTTCGTGGGTTCAAGCCCCTGGAGCCTGCTTTGGATTCTGTGTCTCCCTCTCTCTCTCTCTGCCCCTCCCCGGCTCACACTCTGTGTGTGTGTCTCTCTCTCTCAAAATAAATAAACATTAAAAAAAAATTTTTTTTAAATACTTTAAAAAAAAAAGAAAGCCCAATAAAGGCTGAGTCTCCTTTACTCTATCAGGAAAACTATCCTTGTCATCTTAACAGTCCTAACTTTTAGAAATAAAGGTGTCAATTCCATCCACAGAATACTAATAAACCATGACCCACTAGAACCATATAATGCTTTTTTCCTAAAAACTCACAGTACTTTGAGATTTCTGACACAAAAAGAAAACTTCTGTGATCATAGTTTCCATCTGAGGCAAATTAAAAAAGAAAGGTTCACACATACATACACATACGACTCTTAGAAGAAGGTTGGCAAACTTTTTTTTACTTAAAGAGCCAAACAGTAAACACATTAGGCTTTGTAAGCCATATGGTCTGTGTCACAACTACTCAACTCTGCCATTGTAGCACAGAAGCAGCCACAGACCACACATAAACAGATAGGCATGGCTATGTTCCAATAAAAGTTTATGTACAAATTAACAGCCAGCCCACAAGCCCACAGTTACCAACTCATCGAAGAAGAATGAATGAGAACCACCTAGGAAGGGACTCTTACCCTGGAAGGTTCAAGATGTGTGATAGCCGAATTGTGACAGTTATAGCTGGCTTCCTCTTGTCCACTAAACACATTATAGAGCTTCAACTGCCCAGTGCAGGTGCCAAGCATCAGGAACCGCTCCCGTGCTGAGAATGCACAGCAAGTGAAACCACTCTCATCCTCATTGGCTTCCCTGAACACTGAAATAGGACGGAACCTAAGCAAAAAAAAAAAAAAATCAGAGACAACGCACAAGGACTCCAAAAAAAGAAAACTTTGCTAAAAGGATGAAAGAAAAATTAAAAAAAAAAAAAAAGAGCATTTATGTTTCAAATGGGTTCTCCCAAAATATCATAGTGACCTTCAGTGCTTCCTTTTCATTTTAAGTGAGAGAAAAGGACCTCCACTTCCAAGTTTTAACAATAACAAAAGTCCTCATATTTGAAACTTGTGATCCCCTCATCTTTATGTGAGATTTGTAAAGAATCAGAACAGGAAACAACTGGACCAGCACAAAAACAAGTTTGGGAGTCTAGTTAGGAACAGGATGTTGCATGAGTTCTAGAAAACACACTAGTTGTAACAAGAACACAGAGTATCCTTATCCTAATAATATCCTAACAATAACAATCACATAAAGAACCCCTGGTTGGGGCGCCTGGGTGGCGCAGTCGGTTAAGCGTCCGACTTCAGCCAGGTCACGATCTCGCGGTCCGTGAGTTCGAGCCCCGCGTCAGGCTCTGGGCTGATGGCTCGGAGCCTGGAGCCTGTTTCCGATTCTGTGTCTCCCTCTCTCTCTCTGCCCCTCCCCCGTTCATGCTCTGTCTCTCTCTGTCCCAAAAATAAAAATAAAAAACGTTGAAAAAAAAAAAATTTTAAAAAAAAAAAAAAAAAAAAAAAAAGGAACCCCTGGTTGACAAAGGGGGTACAGTCACATTACTCATGTATTTACACAAAGTGACAATCACTGGTATTTCAGACCAACAAATAGTCCAGCTTTCTGGAATCATCACACTTTGATTTAAATAGAAGAATCATGGGGCGCCTGGGTGGTTTGGTCGGTTAAGCGTCCGACTTCGGCTCAGGTCATGATCTCACGGTCCATGGGTTCGAGCCCCGCGTCAGGCTCTGTGCTGACCACTCAGAGCCTGGAGCCTGTTTCAGATTCTGTGTCTCCCTCTCTCTGTGACCCTCCCCCATTCATGCTCTGTCTCTCTCTGTCTCAAAAATAAATAAACGTTAAAAAAAAATTTTTTTTAAATAAATAGATAGATAGATAGATAGAAGAATCATTCCAATTCCCAGGTAGTGAGGTGGCCTCTCCTTACCTGCTAAAGATAAGGTGCCTATCAAAGCATCCGCCATCCACCCCTCCATACTTTGGAAATGATGCCCTGCGGTTTAGCCTTGAGGTAAAGTTTATTGGCGCTTGCCGCCTCTGTTTTGGCTCAGGACACTGATGAGGAGTAAAGAGGGAAAAAGGTGGGCAGGTGGCAACTGGGTTCTTGCAGCGAGCATGCTGCTCTCTAAGATATTCTGTGATGATACTGTCCAGCGTAGGTGGGGAAGGAAGATGTCTGTCCAACTGCTTTTTTATGGCTGGGCTTTGGCTATAGGCGCCATGGTCCGACTTCTGCCGCAACACTCTGATTTTCCTGCCATTGCAGGGTGATGGCCTCTCTCTGATAAAACTGATCCTACCAATCAAGGGGGAATTGCCTGCGTAAGATGGGCCAGGCAAGGCTAGTGAACCTTGCGGGGGCCGTGGCTGAGGATGGGCAGTGGGGGCAGGAGGGGCAGTGGCACCCACAGAAGCATGGCTGCCCAGTCGAGTTGCAATGCCGTTGGCGATGCGAGGTGTTCGGGGAAGAGAGACAGGAGAAGCAGCAGCAGTGACTGGGGTGAAGGCAGAAGAATGAGAAGCGGCAGTCATGGGCAAGTCAGCCTCTTTCGTCAGCACGGTTGCTGTCTCCCCAAGCCCTTTAGAAATGAGATGGTTACGTATCAACAGAAGCAGCTCTTTCTCAGGGAAGGAAATCCTTGACTGGGCAACAACATCTGCTTTTTGCAGTCGTGCCAGAGACACATCAGTGCCAATGAGAAGAGGCTTTCCTGACACTCGTTCAATGAGCTCAGCGGCATACTTGCAGAACTTGACATGATCACTGCGCTTGTCCTGCAGCACAGGCTCCTTCATCAACTGCTGGATCTGGCAGCTGCTGAAAAGGGGCAGTTTGCTGATGATCTGCCGGACAGTGCTACTGCGAGAAAGGCCCACTAGGGCCTTGCAGGCCAGAGCCCTTATCTGGTCTGCATCAGTGATGGGCATCTTGATGGATAATAAGGACAGGAGCACCTTGATGCCATTGTTGGACTGAACCACATTCCACATCTTGGCCAGGGTGTGCTCGCTACTTTTTGGAGTCTGAGGCAGCTTTCTCCGAGGAGTTCCAGAGATAAACTTGCCAATACTGGAAATTCGGTTATCCGGGCCACAAACACAATTGATGATAATCTGAAGTGCTGACTTCTGAATTTCAGCATCATGGATAAAGAACTCACCCTCAGCCACTCCCAAAATAATGCTGATACCTATTGGGGAGAAATACAAAACATTTTATATTGTTCTTCAAAAAACTAACAGCCAAATTCAATGATTGTTCCAGAGTCAAAATTTAGACTTCGATTCATTTTGTTCCACCTGAAACTACTGTACCATTTTATTAAAGGACAAGGAACTTTTTGAATAAAATACAATCAGTTCTACTACAATATAGCTTCATGATACAATACTTCATATGCAGTTGTTAAACAGGGGAATGAGGTCGGTATTATGTGGAAGTTACCAGGGTCATGTGCAATTTTTCCTGGGTTAAGGGGAGCAAAAATAGCAGGAATAAATTAAAACCTTTAGCAGGAAGGAGAAAAACCCTCAGCCTGGCTGCCACAATGGCATCAGAAACCCTTTCTGCTATATATGAATAAAGTTAAAAACAAGTGGCTGCACCTCAGGCTTTCTCCCCAAAGTGGTACACCCCAAGACCCACAGCCAGTCATACCACTTCCCATGCTCACTTTAGCAGGAGCCCTTACCTGACCTGTTCTTAATACGATACATTTTCCTTTTGTTATTATGTATGATAGCTTCTATCCATTCTGAGCTGCTTGCCAATTACGGAGTTAGGGCTCAGATTACAAAGTTGCTTTAAGTTTTCTACTGTCTGCCCTAACCCATTTTTCCCATAAACTTTATTTTTGGCATAAGACTCTGGAGAGTACAGGTTTTCAAGAATGAACCTGTACCATCATAGCACATGTATCACTTAGAAAACCTGAGTTCACCAACACAACTGATTCCTTTATATAGGGGCAACTGGGTGGTTCAGTCAGTTAAGATTCCGACTCGGCTCAGGTCACGATCTCGCAGTTCATGAATTCGAGCCCCGCGTTGGGCTCTGTGCTGACAGCTCAGAGCCTGGAGCCTGCTTCAGATTGTGTGTCTCCTCTCTCTGTCCCACTCCCACTCGTGCAGTGTGCATGTGTCTCTCTCTCAAAAATAAACAAACATTAAAAATAATAATAAAAACAAATAAAAGTGTATAGCACAACTTAGATGGGACAAGGCATTCTCCACTACTACCTTCTGTTCTAATATTGCAACTCAGGTACACAACTATGGCCAGAATTGCAAAAGAAAACAAATCCAGACCAAGCAATCACAAAAATGGAAAGGTACAACCTACCTACAGTGGAGACGGTGGAGCCAGCCTCATCTAGCACATCCACTGATTCTGCCAACTGCAGCTGGATTTTTGGCACAACAGTGAGAATAGCCAGAACATCCAAAGCAAAGCGCACAGTATCATTCCTGGACAGGAAAAACAATTAGTTAAACAGAAACTAGGAGACAGTCAAAACAAAAAAGTTAAACTGAGATACAGAATAGATCAGAACTACTACCTATGTGGCTCTGTCCCTAGCCAAGACATGAAGAGAGCATTTGTAAGTCACCATGACATTACTTTCAAAACAGTGGGGATGGAATTTTCCCCACTGCTAAAATTAAAAACAAAGGATAATCCCTAATGCTGATAAGGATGTATAAGGACAAATGCTCTCAAACTTTTGGTGGGAGTACAAATAGGGCCCTCATTTTGAAAAACAATCTAGAAATAGGAAACAAGATTCTAAAAATGTGCCTAAGCTTTAGCCCAGGAATTTCACCTGGAAGAATTTGTCCTAAGGAAATAATCAGAAATACAAACAAGGGGCGCCTGGGTGGCTCAGTTGGTTGAGCGACCGACTTCGGCTCAGGTCATGATCTCACGGTTCGTGAGTTCGAGCCCTGCGTTGGGCTCTGTGCTGGCAGCTCGGAGCCTGGAGCCTGCTTTGGATTCTGTGTCTCCCTCTCTCTCTGCCCCTCCCCCACTCATGCTCTGTCTCTCTCTGTCTCAGAAATAAACATTAAAATTAAAAAAAAAAAAATACAAACAAGCATTTATGTGTTAAGATGTCCATTATCACATCGTTTAAAGTAACACAAGAATTAGAAAACCTACACAGATAGTAGGAACACATGTGTGTTAAGTTATAGTACACTCATCTGATGAACTATTCTGCAGCTACGGACAGCCCTTCTCAAAGAATTCTAAAGAACAAAGGGAGAGGCTCAAAATACAACATTAATAAAATAGAAAACATAAGATATAAAATTGTAAGCCTGACCATACCAAGTATTGATAAAAAGGCAGAGAAATGAGAATCCCCATATCCTGCTGTTGAGATGAAAATGGTAAAGCAACATCCAATAAAGATGAAATGCAGGCACCCTACAATCCAGCTATATACATCATATCCCCAAAGAGACCCCAAAAGGAGGTATGTGGTATCATTCATTTGATAGCAAAAAAGGAAGTAACAAACACTAAATGTCCATCAATAGGGTAATAAACTAATACAGAAACACGTGAATTCAAATAAATATCAACATATATACATCTCAAAAACACAAGGTTGAAAAAAGCAAGTTGCAAAAGATGCATACAGGATAACATATAATTTAAAAACATACAAAGGAGTATTCTATTATTGCTTATACACACACATGTATGTGGTATAAAAATATAAATGGAGAGATATACTCCAAATTCAGAAGATTGGTCACTGTGGAGAGGCAGAAAAAGGAATTGAGAAAGAAGCAAATAATGCCACCACATGCCAACACTGCATATTGGGTTGTTATGTTAGTCTCTGTACATTTTGTATATTGAATTATTTCATAAAAAGATGAATTTGGTTAAATTCTATGATCTCAATTAGGTATATTTACACACATTATGGAAAAAAGACTAGAGAAATTAACAGTAGCTGAAAATCATTTCCTTCTCTAAGGTTCTGTATATTCTAAACAGAAACAAGTATTTGATTTTTAGAAACAAACTTTTAAAGGACACATTCCCAATATATTTATATTCTCTTAGTAATCAAATATGAATTTGCCACTCAAAAAATGTATTTATAACATTCCTAGTTATCTTCTGAGCTTTCATCATCTTTTCAACAAAGTTCAAGTGAATATAATAATCTACTTTAATACTCTAAAACAGTGGTTCTCAGGGCACCTGCATGGCTTGTTCAGTTAAGGGTCCGACTCTTGATACTGGCTCAGATCATGATCTCACAGTCATGAGATCAAGCCCCACGTTGGGCTCACCACAGAGTGTGGAGCCTGCTTGGGATTCTCTCTCTCTGCCCCTTCCCACTCACACTCTCTTTCTCAAAATAAATATTTAAAACTTAAATAAGTAAATAAAAGTAAAACACAGTTCTCCAAGTGTGGTTAGGGGAACCCAGTGATCTCTGAGACCCTTTCAGAAAGTCCCCTGATATAAAAACTATTTTCAGGGGCGCCTGGGTAGCTCAGTTGGTTAAGCATCCTGGTTTCGGCTCAGGTCATGATCTTGAGGTTCATGGGTTCGAGCCCCATATTGGGCACTACACTGACCATGTGAAGCCTGTGTGGGATCCTCCCTCCCTCTGCCCTCCCTGGCGCACGTGCATGCTTTCTTTTTCTCTCTCTCATAAAATAACCTAAAAAAATTTTTTTTAATTATTTTCATAATAATACCAGGATGTTAGTTTCCTTTCTCACTTTCATTCTCTCACAAGTGGCTACTAGAGCTTTCTGAGGCTATGTCATGTGTGATGTCACAAAAGAGTGAATACAGAAGCAGATTATGAGATATTAGGCAGACATTTAAAAACCTTGCTGAAATCATCTGGTTTTATTCTGGAAACTTTTCATAAAAAATGCTAACGTGTAATAGGGTTAAGATTATTTTTAAGTAAATTCATAAGTATTTTTACATTTACTCAGTTTTACTTTCTAATTGTTAAATATCAACAGATTTAACACAAAAACAAAAGCTCTTTGGGGTTCTCAATTTTTAATACAATAAAAGGGTCCTGAGACCAAAAAGTTTTAAAATGGCTGCTCCAAAAGTTATCTCCCTAGATTTACTATCCTGGCATTTCACAAACAAGCCATATGCACCCTAAATAAGGCAGTCTTGTCTTTATGACAATGAATGGATAGGGAAAGAAGGTAAAGAATCACTCTTCATAAACTTTGTTACTGTCTTCTCTTCAGATTCTATCTTTTCCAAAATATAACTTTCTCTGATATCACGCTCAAGTAGAACCCACCCAAACTCCTGATTCTATCAGCTGTCCTTTTCTGAGCCTCATCCTGCTGTACCCTGACTGCTTTTAACTCAATTGTGAAAATCATAAAAGCACAAAATACAGTTTTCTGTGAAAGAAGATTATGTGTGGCTGTCAGCCAGTAGAGAGATGTTTAAAGTCTAAGTACCAAAAAAAAATACTGAACTGCAGTCTCAAGACAGGACTTCAAACCCACCTCTGCAGCTGTGTAAATTACATAACTTCTGTAAGAGCACAGACCTTGATCCCCATCTTTTGTGCAGTATTCATAATCATCAGAACCATATATATAAACAAAAATTCTGTAAATTAAAAATATTATCTTCCGGGGGCGCCTGGGTGGCTCAGTCAGGTTAAGTGTCCGACTCGGCTCAGGTCATGACCTCATGGGTTCGAGCCCCTTATCGGGCTCTGTGATGACAGCTCAGAGCCTGAAGCCTGCTTTGGATTCTGTGTCTTCCTCTCTCCCTGCCCCTCCTCTGCTCATGCTCTGTCTCTCTCTCTCTCAAAAATAAAGATTTTTAAAAATTAAGAAAAAATAGATTATCTTCGTAGGGGCACCTGGATGGCTCAGTCAAGCGTCTGACTTCGCCTCAGGTCATGATCTCATGATTTGTGGGTTCGAGCCCCACATCAGGCTCTCTGCTGTCATCACAGAGCCTGCTTTGGATCCTCTCTCTCTCTCCACCACTCCCCCACTAGTGCATGCGCACATGCACACGCACTCTCTCAAAAATAAACATTTAAATTATATATATATGTGTATGTGTGTATATATATACATACGTATATATGTACATACGTATGTATATATATATTATCCTCTTTAATCTACTTTCTCAGATTCACACTCAAAATTTCAATTCAGTTCAACAAATGTTTGCTAAGCATACACTATATACAAACCAATATCACCTTAACCAAAAGGCAGAATCTAACTTCATTTAAAACCTCTCTCTAATCCCACCTTGCATAATAGGTCTTCCAATTGCAGGCAATAGAAATAAGCTGCAACAAGAGTTGAACACAAGAAAGTTTGAGGAAGACTTCAGCTGGTTCCCAATATAGCTGCGCTGGACCATACTCTATCAAAAACTCCATCATTTCCACAATCTGTTCATGAGTATATGAACACGCCTATAAGGAGAGATGCATATTATTAAAGAACTCTATTACCTGCTTGCTACCTTCCTCATCACAGCTCAATAGTCAACAAGTTTTGATAAACCTAAGTAATAATAGCTTTCAAATTTCACAATTGAGTCAATAGCCCACATGTGAAATAATGAATATGTTTAATCTTTTACTTATAATTAGACTCATAATACATTTTGCCCAAAATAGGTAACAAAATGTTCACAACTTGTTGGTACATATATTTCACAACTTGGAAAAGAAGTACCACATAAAATAACTGGTTTCTTTTCAATTTGTGATTTTTTAAAACACATCTTTATTCCAAAACACATCAAGAAAGTTAAAAAATGATACAGAAGTGGAGTAACAGACGTGCCCTTTCAGAAAAAAAATTCCACACAGAAGGAGGCAGTATATCTAGTACTTTTCATAGAAGAAAGCCCTTTTATACACACTTCAGTTCATCTTTTAGTTTTAATATCCCAGAGAAGTAGCAACTTACAACTAGGAGCAAAACAAGTCCCTGATACATCCATGTTCAAGTATTCTGCCCCTACACAAGGCAAGTATAATCCAACAATGTACATACTGCATAAACTCCACTGATCTCAATGAGTGTTAGGCCCAACAATGTTATAAGAGTTAACTTTTCCTTTTATGGCAAGGTCCTCTCACCTTGTATGGGGGTTGAGGATGGACAAGAATGCCACCCTCAGTCCTCTGAAGTGACTGTTTTACTTGTTCCAATTTAATGGCCAGGTGAGCCTCAAAGTACTTGCGCAAGGCCATGCAGGTATGTTTCCCAGTTTGGCGGCTAGCAAATATTTCATCATCACTCAGAAGTGCACCCTGATCTTCCAAATTTAGAATCTCCAAAGTACTGATCTATTAGGAAAGAGACAAAAAGATGGGGAAAAAGGGAAGGAAGGAAAAAACAGAAAGAAAAAAGTAAAAGGAGGAAAAGGATTACAGTAAACTTTTATGCTCAACAAGACTAACAAACATCAAAGCATATTTGTCTATAAAAGATGTTAAGAGTTGCCATATATAAGCAAAACATTAAACAGTTACTGAAAAATTACATAGCTTGTAATCATGTTGAAAGACATTCAGGCACAAAACCACTGCTTTAAGAAAGATCAAGATTATGAACACAATTCCCCCTATGAGATTAGTATATTCAAGGCAAGTCTACAATGGCAGAGTCCTCTAACCGCTTAAGAGAAGTAAAAGACTTCATTCACAAAAAATGATAGCAAAATTCTTCTAGTCAAAAGCTGTTTCTTGGGGAGCCTGGCTGGCTCACTTGGTGGAGCAAGTGATTCTTGATCTCAGGGTTGTCAGTTCGAATCCCACATTAGATGCTGAGATTACTTAAAAATGAAATCTTAAAAAAAAAAAAAAAAAAAGGTTCCTCTCTTCTACACTACTGAAAGGCAGCCAAGACAAGCAAGACCCCTATTCCTCACAAAAAGAAGCCACTGAGAACCTCACCAAATTCACCAGACGACGAAGACCATCATAGCGGTCAAAGAGCTCCAACACAGCCCGGAAGGAGAAGCAAATTGAGAAAAACATGGTAGCATGGCAGCATCCTGAGGCATGAGAACATTCCATTAACCACAGAGTATAGTTCACCACATCAGACAGAACATTGTGGGGATGCATACAAACCTGCAAAAAATAAAACAGTTTTTAAAAATTTCAGGCAAAAGAACCTTCAAAAAGGGATGAAAAATTCACCACTGTAGCTAGCTATCTGTGCAGAATACAATGGTCATCACTAATGCAGTCATTCTGAGTTTAAAACTTAAGTTACAAATGAAATTCTGTAACAATCTATTCCAAACTGAAGACCCTAAATTTAGATACTTAAATTTGAGCTATTTACTGAATGCCAAATTTTGCAAATATTTACATCCTCTAACGCTCACAGTGCTCAGTTCCATAGGGTATCAGTTCCCACTTAGAAGGTAAGAGGGTGTCTGAACGGCTCAGTTGGTTAAGCATCCAACTCTTTTTTCTTTGTTTTAGAGAGAGAAAGAGAGAGAGAGAGCAAGCTCAATCAGGGGAGGGACAGAAAGAAAATCCCAAGCAGGCTCTGCACTGCCAGCATGGAGCCCAATGTGGGGCTCAAACCCACGAACGATGAGATCATGACCTGAGCTGAAATCAAGAGTCAGACACTTGACCAACTGAGCCACACAAGTGCCCCATAAGCATCCAATTCTTGATTTTAGCTCAGGTCATGATCTCACAGTAGTGAGACTGAGCCCAGAGATGGCTCTGTGCTGGGTGTGGAGCCTGCCTAAGATTTTGTCTCTCTCTGCCCCTCCCCAGCTCGCAAGTTCTGTCTCACTCTCAAAAAATAAAATAAAATAAAAAAGATGAGAAAGAAGCTCAAAGAGATAAGAGACTATCCATGGGTGATAAAAGTGACTTGAACCTTCTGATACTAAAGTCTACAAGTTTGTTATCCACTCACTGATTCGTTTCACATACATTTCGATGTCTCCTATGGATCAAAACGTCTCCTATGGATCAATGAATTCTAAAGTATTCCCCAGGTTTACTTTTTTATCTTAGCCATAATTAATTTTGTATACACACCTACAGATTAAGTTACTATTCTCAAAAGAATACATATCTTTGCATAATGTTGATCACAAAAGGGAAAAAAATTAAAACTAAAACATTATTAACAAATATGCAAAGATGAATCAAGACATAGCCCAAGAAGAATTTACCAACTTCACTCTACCAGAAGAGCCAAAACACACAGAACATTAGAAAAAATATTCCAGGCATGGAAATGATAAGAGCTTCCCTAGGTGTGTCTAGGGACCCACTACTTTTCAAATGTAACTCATTCAAAAATAAAAAATAAAAATAAATAAAAAATAAAAAAAAATAAAAAATGTAACTCATTCACATTTTTTTTTTTAAATCACTAAATAAACAAGTCTTAACTGGAAAAACAGAAGAACCAGATGGGGAAACTCTGGAGCCCTGAGAACAACGGGAATTATTTTATCTCCACCACACATTATTTGTTAACACATACAAAGCATCATCTGTTTTTATAATAGATTAACTCTAAAACCCAAAATATAACTCCATTAACGACATCTGACAAGAGCCCAAGAACTAATACTAATTCAACAGAAATGGCAAAAACTAAATAAAGCCCCTAGACCTCAATCTACCTTGCTTTTTTTTTTAATTCAAATAGGAGAAAAAACAATCTTTTGTAAACAATTTTACATTTTTAGAATGCTTTGTGAAAGCCATATATTCATCATGTTCTCTAATTCTTTCATTAAAATTATTTTCATTAAAATTTCATTAAAAAACTCCCAACTACTCATTTTTTTCTGTGAAGGTGCTAACAAGTCTCCTCACCAAATCCCATTCCCAAACTCTAAATGGACTGGACTTACTCTTTCCATGGCATCCTGGTTGTAGGACAGGTAATACAAGCACATGGATACACCAGTTGCAGCCATAGAAGGACGAGGAATTTCCAGTAATTTCTGTACTCCACCATGCGCAACAAACTCTGTGGCAAACTTGTTATGGAGCAGGAGAGATGCAAGGTGCTAAACAAAGAGGACACATGTTACTGTGGAAGGATCTAGAATAATCACAAAATCTTTTCACAAAACATTAAATCAAGCTGCTAAATAAAAGGAATCCTCTGAAGTAGACAACCACTCCCTCACAACAGAAATAAAACCAGTACTGCTTAAAGGGAAATAAAAAAACAGAGAAAACCCTCTATGGTATGTGAATTATATCTCAATAAAGCTGGGGGGGGGGGGAACCTATTAAGATTTCCTAACATCCCCTTCTAACACCAAAGGTTTTCATAAAGGTGAAAAACAAGAAATGAAAAATACTGCCATAAACAATGACATAGTCCCACAACCATTTTATTATTACATAGCTTCTCTAAAGGATTTTTCTTAACCTTCCCATTTTAATCCCTTAAATATAATCAGCCCTATGTTCTAGTTTTGGCTCAGTCACAGACTTATCATCTAATAAAATACCAAACTCTGTCTTCTTTTTTTTTTTAATTTTTTTTTTAATGTTATTATTTATTTTTGAAGGAGAGAGACAGAGCATGAGCGGGGGAGGAACAGAGAGAGAGGGAGACACAGAACCCAAAGCAGGCTCCAGGCTCTAAGCTGTCAGCACAGAGCCCAATGCGGGGCTCGAACTCACAACCGTGAGATCATGACCTGAGCTGAAGTCAGACGCTTAACTGACTGAGCCACCCAGACACCCCAAAATTTTGTATTCTTTTATACTGAAGCTCATTATATATAACTCCAAATAACCATCTTCAACAAATTACCAAACTAGCAAATGTTTGGAACTTATCAGAATGCACTTTAAACAGATCTTTAAAAGCATGTGATCTTTCAAGTTTTGTTAACTTCCTGTTCAGTTCCCACTAGTCTCTCTGGGTAGACCTCGTCTTCTGGGCAATTTTAAAGGCAGGAAGTACAATGCAAGCAGCAGGCTACTTCATGACCTTCAACCCAAGCTAATGTGGACAGGGCCTCGGAAGAACTAGAGCTCCCCCTCGTGTTTCTCGTGCCAAGGTGTCTTCCAGATGGTGAAGCAGGCACAAAGCAGAGACAAAACAGACTGGAAAGTATGTAACTGGATACAAATCTTGCCAGGGTTAATGGCAAAAACAACAGGTATGTACCTTCTTCAGAAGTTCTCTCAACACCCAGATTCAGACTAATCCTCATATGTAATTCAAATCTCTTACCTCTTTACTCTTTTTGTCTGTTATCCAAGTCTGTCCTCCAAGTAGCTAAACCACATATGGTTCCCTGCCAACCCTTAGAAGATGGCATGTAGTTTTTCTCACGTCCCTACCATAAAGTGGCAGTTCCACTGCCAGGATAGGTAGAAGAGAAAAGAGAGTAATAAGCAGGTTCAACCTTACCAATACAAAGCCTATAACCTAGATCACTTTGCTCATGTAAGCAAAGATTCTACTTTCTCTCTTTATATTGTATCTCCGTATAAGGTCTGGTTCTTCAAATGACTACATTTTAACCCATTTTTATTTTAACTTCAACACTTATCCCCCTCTCCTATACAACTGAACCTTCCTTTTGAACAAAGGAGTACATATCTTTCTACATTATTTCCCTGTAAGAAAGATCTCTTGCCAACTTTTCCCTGTTCACCCTTATTTCATTTTCTTTAATCCCCTATGACTCTGCATGGAAACAGCTGAATAACAATATCCATTATAATTCCTCATACATAACCTAAGGAAATAGCAACTGCCCAAATCCCCTCTTCCACTATCTCCTGGTTCAGGACAGGATGCTGCATCTGAAAGCAAGACCTTTGGACTAGAGAGAACTCTGACCTCTAGCTGCATTCCACTGTTGAAAGTATAATGAATTTACACACACACACACACACACACACACACACACACACACACACACACTACATCCACACACAGGGATATGTTATACAGGGTATGTCTGACCTCCTCCAAGTTTAAAATTTCTGGCATCTGAAAGGCAACTTTCCTCACCTCCATTTCATTTCAATATACTCTGGAACTCTGCTGTCCAATGCAGTAATCATTGGCCACACGAGACTAAGATAAAAAATTCAATGCCTCAGTGACACTAGCTACATTTTAAGTGCTCATACAGCTAGTAGCTACTGTATTGAAAAGCAGAGACATTGGGGCGCCTGGGTGGCGCAGTCGGTTAAGCATCCGACTTCAGCCAGGTCACGATCTCGCGGTCCGTGAGTTCGAGCCCCGCGTCAGGCTCTGGGCTGATGGCTCGGAGCCTGGAGCCTGTTTCCGATTCTGTGTCTCCCTCTCTCTCTGCCCCTCCCCCGTTCATGCTCTGTCTCTCTCTGTCCCAAAAATAAATTTAAAAAAAAAAAAAAAAAAAAAAAAAAAAAAGCAGAGACATAGAAAATTTCCACCATTACTAAAACTTTTTTTTAATTTTTTTCATGTTTATTTTTGAGAGACACACACACACACACACACACACACACACACACACACACAGTATGAGTGGGGGAGGGGCAAAGAGCGAGGGTGACACAGAATCTGAAGCAGGCTCCTGGCTCTGAGCTGTCAGCACAGAACCTGACACGGGGCTCGAACTCACAAGCTGTGAGATCAAGACCTGAGCTGAAGTCGGATGCTTAACCGACTGAGCCTCCCAGGCGCCCCTCTACCATTACTGAAACTTCTATTAGATAGCATAGCTCTAGAATATCAAAAATAAAGTTGTTTCTTTCTTTCTTTTTTTTTTCCTTAAAGTTGTAACTTTAAAGAGCCAGAAAGAGCATCACTTCTTTTTTCAGAGGTCTTTTCTGGAAACATTTCTCAGGAAGAAGACAATACTCCTTCCTTTGTGCCCCATACTTTTTCCACAACATCTATAATATCTAAAAGAAATCATAGGCTTACATGACTGTCTTAAGCAAACTATAAAGATTTGATTTACCTAAAAGTGTAAACATCACAGAAAGGTACTCTGTTCATTATTAGTTACCTGTTGAGTAGAATTATATGATAGCCACAATGTTATTCATTCAATTTATCTCTCTCCATTCAGATTACTTGAATAAGTATGAATTTCGTGGGCTAGCTAACCTGCCCTCCCCTATTTAGTGCCTCTGCAACTCAGGAAGTCACTTACCTCTACTGAATTTAGGTCTGCCTCTACTTCTTTACTCATTTTCCAATTCACATTTTGTTTACTCTAGATAAGCTAACATCATACGCTATGTAAATGATGAAGAATTCAGAAAAAGTAATGTTGCCTGACAAAGAATATTTAAAAAGTAGGATATAAGGTACTATACACATAGTTTTCCACTCCTATGCAGCAAAAATAACTGAGGCCATCCCCAGATCTAGATCCACTCTCTACCATTCAACCCTGTAGGACAGACTCCTGAATTTCTGTGAAACCACTTGGTAAGTAAGCCTCATCTCTTCTACCGAAATAAGAAATTTTCAATTGTTACTATTTTGACACATCTGGCAATGAAAATGCCCTGAGCAATAAAACTCAGAGATGCTATACACCAAAACACATGGGTACATCCATGTCAATACAACACTCAGTACCTAACATTTTCAAGAATTTTACCCCAAGTGGGGCACCTGGCTGACCCAATCAGTGGAGTGCACGACTCCTGACCTCAAGGTTGTGACTTTGAACGCCATGTGAGGTGTACAGATTACTTAAAAAAAAAAAAAAAAATCTTAAAAAAATTTTTTTACCTTGAGCGCCTCAAATGTAAGCAGGACATCATTAGTCTGTTTCAGGTCAATATAGAACATCATTAATTCCCGTGATCCAAGTTGCATGAATATGGGAAGTAACTGAAATGAAAACAAAAATAAATCTTAACACTGGGTTTATTTTCACATATTTCCTGTTCCATTATGAAGACAAAAGATTTTAAAAAAATGAGGTACCCCCCCCACTCCCTTATAAACATACAAACCCACTTTTATCAAATAGACCTACATCTGAAGTGACCTAAGACTTTACCAGTGGCATAAGACTTCACCAGTTTGAGGCAAAGACTTTTCTGTATTAGAGTAAAAACACCTCAGAGTATAAAATGCTACCTAAAATATCTCAGAAATAAGCACTAGTCCCAAAGTGTGAACAGCATTCTTCCCAATAAGCTTACCTCCTGATATTCTCCTAGGGGGGTCAAATACTGGAGAATGAGTCGCTGCTCAATAGCAGGAGTCATAGGATAAAGAGTATAATTGGTGCCAATCACCCAAGGGGACATTTCTGACCAGCTGCTATTAGATAGCTCAACAAACATACGATCTGGATCAGATGCTGAGAAACCCAACTTCTGCTTGGCTTTCCTAAAACTCTCTCTGTCACCCTGTTTTGCTGACTTGTTTTTCCTCAATCCTCCCTCGTCAGGTTTGGCTGCTGAGTTCACTCTACTACTGGTCTTGTGGCCTGAATCAAGATGAAAGGAAATCTCCATGTCCCCAGAGGCTTCCTCTTGTTCACCATCCACTACATCTACAGCCATGTCGCCATAGTCCATATCCACAGCTTCTTCATCCAGAGGCAAAAGGGGTTCAGAGGAGAGCTTTCGCGGGCTGGGACGCTTGTTTTCCTGCCTCAAAGCCACTTCCTGAAGTTGTAGCTCCCTCAGTCTTCGAAGTACTATTGCCACCTATCAACAGATATTGGAATAAAAGGCCTTATTTCTTCTGCATCTTAATTTAAATGAGTCTTAATAAATAATTCTTATTTCCATTTAAGGAGAAGTAGACCCTCATGCAGTTATTTCAGTATCTGGAAATGGCAAAGATTTGATAAATACTTTGACCTAATTCCTACAGCTTAATGAAATAAACAGCTAAAACTCTCATTCCTCATAAAATTTCCCAGAGAACCCAAACCACATTTGCACATCAGACATCATTCATAGCTGATCTATCTGGATCAAGCTGGGCTGGACCATCACACCTGAAGAGGCAGACACTAGACATATTCATGATTTTAAAAAAATGTCCAGGGGCGCCTGGGTGGCTCAGTCGGTTGAGCGACTGACTTCGGCTCAGGTCATGATCTCACGGTTTGTGAGTTCAAGCCCTACGTCGGGCTCTGTGCTGAGAGCTCAGAGCCTGGAGCCTGCTTGGGATTCTGTGTCTCCCTCTCTCTGTCCCTCCCCCACTCATGCTCCCTCTCTGTCTCAGAAATAAACATTAAAAAAAAAAAAGTCTGAAAACATGAAGGCTTCTCAAACTTATATCTGTTGTAAATGCATTGTTAGATATTGCCATCTACATAATTATACAATCTATTTTTCAAGTTCACTACTTTTTCATGTTTTAAGTACTTATTTTATTTTTTATTTATTTTTGAGAGAGAAAGACAGGGTGCAAGCAGGGGAGGGGCAGACAGAGCGGGAGACACAGAATCTGAAGCAGGCTCCAGGTTCTGAGCTGTTAGCACAGAGCCTGATGTGGGGCTCTAACCCATGGAACATGAGATCAGGACCTGAGCCAAAGTCAGACACTCAACCAAAGGCACCCCTTAAGTACTTATTTTTTGAGCCAACACTAAAATATAGCATTATGCTTAGTTTAAAAAAAAAAAAAAAGAAAGAAATTATGCCTGCAATTTACTTCAAACTACATAAAAAAAAAAGGATGGTGGATGAAATAAAAGAAAAGGTGGATGGATGGATGGGTATGCACGGGTATAGTAAAATGTTCACAAACAATTTAAGTGGTATGTACACAGCTGTTCTCTGTAAAATTCTATTTTGCTGTATGTTTGAAAATTTTCATAATCCAAATGTTGGGATATGATCCTTGATAAGATGAAAAATGGCTATTTTCAAGTTAAAAAAAGTAAAATCAAAACTATTATGAAAAGTAATTTTGAGGGGTGCCTGGGTGGCTCAGTCAGTTAAGCGTCCAACTCTTGATCTTGGCTCAGGTCATGATCTCACAGTCTGTGAGATCAAGCCCCGCATCGGGCTCTGCACAGACAGCACAGAGCCCGCATGGGATTCTCTCTCTCCCTCTCTGCCCCTCCCCAGCTCGCTCTTTCTCTCAGAATACACAGACTTTAAAAAAAAAAAAGTTATCTTGAAATGTCAAAATTATAGCTATATTCCAGTACCATATAATGAATAAGATCTACCTTTTCGAGTTCAGGTAGTAAGGAAAGAACTTGTGAATACTCTCCCACCTTATACAAAAAGTAATTCTAACATAGTCCTTACCAGCTGTGAATTCTCATCTCTATAGTTGGCAGCAATGTCTTGATTCTCCATAGCACCTCCTAACAGTCCAGTAGAATACGTCCTCAATGGCTGATCAGCCTCTCGGGCCCATTTGAAAAGATTCTCAACAATTCCCTCCTATAGTAAAGGAAATTAAATAGTACAATTCAGCAAAGACCATTTTCATAATTAAAGACATAAGCAAAGATTTTAGTCTTATGAAAGAATCTCTTAATAAGATATTTCAATGCTGCTCATAAATTTAAAAATGCAAGTAAAGTGTCTAAGTGGATTAAAGCATCTGTACATCTGTGAAATAGATTCCTATCTAGCCACTGAAATTCAAGCTAAAGATCAATAATCACATAACAGTCTTACCTTAGATGTTTGAGACCCAAAATATTCCATGACCAAGTGGGAAGCACTAAAACTTCTATATTCTTTGAAGTTCACAATGCACAATTAACATTACTAATGAGAAGTCATCCATCAAAGTACTTAACACCACATATCCCAAACTCATTTTTCATTAGTTTTTTTTATGAAATAGTACACATAAACATACATACTCCAGGGGCAACTGAGTGGCTCAGTCAGTTAAGCACCTGACTTCAGCTCAGGTCATGATCTCATGGTTTGTGGATTTGAGTCCCGCATCGGGCTCTGTGCTGATAGCTCAGAGCCTGGAGCCTGCTTTGGATTCTGTGTCTCCCTCTCTCTCTGCTCCTTCTCGCCACGCTCTCTCTCTCTCTCTCTCAAAAATAAATTAAACGTTAAAAACAATTTTTTAATTAAAAAAACATGTATAGTCCAATCAAAGAAAATGAAAATCACCCACGATCTACTTGAGATCTTCCATGTGTTCTTCCTTATACCACCTGTGTCCTCTCTTCCCAAAAGGTACCCATGTTACTAAATTTTAACAATTTTCTCATTAAACTTGTTAAAGTTATATGCTTTGAACTATATAAACCACATGATACTGCATTTTTCTGCAAGTTATTATTCACCATTATGTTCTTTACATTCACCTATATTATTACATGTAATTGTCACAAATAGCATTCAACATAAGACAGACTTTAGACACAATTACTTATTAACTTCTATCAACCTTACGTGATTAGGTAAGTATTTACTGAAAAGGAAACTGAGTCACAATAAGGTTAAGTAACACAAGTGAAAGAGCTGGGGTCTGATCCCAGGCAGTTGACCTCCAGATGTTCTTCACCTCCGTATTTTGCCGCTATTTTGTTGGCTTAAAAACCACAACTCTGTGAGTCTGAGCCCCACAAGAGGGCTCTGTGCTGACAGCTCAGAGTCTGGAGCCTGCTTCAGATTCTGTGTCTCCCTCTCTCTCTGCCCCTCCCCTACTCGTGCTCTCACTCTCAAAAATAAACATAAAAAAAAAAAATCTTTAAATAAAAAACTAAAAAAAAAAAAAAAAAAGAAAAAAACCAACTATTTTTGTGCAAGCCTATCCATAGCTATCCACAGAGCAGACATCTAGGATCAGAACTACTAAATCAGGGGGCACCTGGGTGGCTGAGTCAGTTAAGCATCTGACTCCAGCTCAGGTCATGATCTCACAGTTCGTGAGTTCGAACACCAAGTGCTAACAGCACAGAACCTGCAGCCTGCTTCAGATTCTATGTCTCCCTCTCTCTCTGCCCCTCCCCTGCTTGCACTGTCTCTCTCTCTCTCTCTCTCTCTCTCTCTCTCTCTCTCAAAAGTAAATAAACATTTAAAAAAAAATAAACTACTAAACAGGGGCGCCTGAGTGGCTCAGTTGGTTAAGTGTCCAACTTTGGCTCAGGTCATGATCTCACAGTCTATGAGTTCGAGCCCCGCATCAAGCTATCTACTGTCAGCACAGAGGCAGTTTCGAATCCTCTATCCTCCTCTATCTCTGCCCCTCCCTCACATGCGCACACTCTCTCTTTCTCAAAAATA
The DNA here is from genome assembly GCF_023721935.1 of Panthera uncia. Classification (NCBI taxonomy): domain Eukaryota; kingdom Metazoa; phylum Chordata; class Mammalia; order Carnivora; family Felidae; genus Panthera; species Panthera uncia. Next base: position 19,196,037 of record NC_064816.1, read on the forward strand.
ATTAAAAAAAAAAAAAAACCTGCATCATGGATGTAGGATATGTGCATGCTCAACTTTACCAGAGAATGCCAGGCTATTTTCCAAAGTGACTGCAACAATTCACATTTCCACCAACAGTGAATACTTTTTTTCTACATCTCTGTCAACACTTGACCACAGTCATACTTTTCACCTTCTGTAGTCTGGTGGGTATAAAAACAGCACTGCATATAATTTGAATTCATCATTATTAATGAGGTTCAGCATTTTTTCATTCCTGTTGACCATTTAGGCTTCCATTTCTGTGAAATACACAGCTTTTACAAGCGTTTTATGATAAACACAAGCTCATAATTTTTATGTAATCATACTTAACAGTATTTTCTTTTAAATTTTGTGCATTTTGTATCTTAAATTCTTCCCTAAGGTCATGGAGTCATTATCCCATATATTTCTAAACATTTTAACCTCTTTTCAAAAAATTAACACTCTGAAAAACACATGCTGAGAAATTTTGTTTTAAAATATTGACATGAGGGGTTCCTGGGTGACTCAATCAGTTGAGCTTCAACTTCGGCTGAGGTCATGATCCCACAGCTGGTGAGTTCAAGACCCGTGTCCAGCTCTGTGCTGACAGCTCAGAACCTGGAGACTGCTTCAGATTCTGTGTCTCCCTCTCTCTCTCTGCCCCTCCCCTGTTCATTCTCTCTCTCTCTCAAAAAAAAAAAATTAATGAAAACATTAAAAAATTTTTTCAAAAAAATATATTGACATGAGAAGTGCCTAGGTGGCTCAGTCGGTTAAGTGTCTGACTCTTTGTTTCAGCTCAGATCATGGTATCACGGTTCTATCTTCAGCTGTGTCTAAACTTCACTCTAATTCATCTACTATATTTTTAAATTCAATAACTGTAAACTTTATACACACTAGCTCTCTGTTTCCTTTCCCAAATGGCCATTTTTCTCCCATGGTCTTGGACTTTTGTTAAGAATTTAGATTCTTTTTTTTTTTTTTTTTTTTTTTTTACATATCCAATAATTTTGAACCTTTTAAACCATTCTTAAGTGTACAATTCAGAGTGATTAAGTACATTTACAATGTTGCATAACCATCACCACTGTTTTTCCAAAACTTATTATCCCAAACAGAAATTCTGTACCCCCACTTTCAATAATAGATAGAACAACCAAACAGAAGATCAGTAAGGAAACATAAGAGTTGAACACTATAAACCAATTACACCTAACAGACACACAGAGAATACTCCACCCAACAAGACCAGAATATACATTCTTCTTAAGTACACATGGATCATTTTCCAGGATAGACCATGTTAAACAACAACAGGGTTAATAAATTAAGAAGAATAAACTCTTACAAAGAATTTTTTCCAATCACATTGAAATTAAATAAGAAATCAACAACCTAAGGAAAACTGGACAATTCATATGTGGAAATTAATACACTTTTAAATAACCCAGGGGTCAAAGAAGTCACAGGGAAATTAGAAATACCTTGAGATGAATGCATACCAAAATTTGTGGGAGGTGTCACAAGCATTGCTAAGAGGGAAATTCATGGCTGCAAACATACATACAATTAAAAAAAAGATGGATCTCAAATCCCTAATAACCTAACTGTACACTTTAAGGAACTAGAAAAAGAGCAAACAAAACCCAAAGGTAATAGAAGCAAATAATAAAGATTAGAGTGAAGATAAGTAAAACAGCAAATAGAAAAATACAGAAAATGAAACCAAAAGTTGTTTCTTTGAAAAGATCCAACAATATTGACAAATCTTGAACAAGACCCAAAGAAATTTTAAAAATAAAAATAAAAAAGACTCACATTACTCTCAAAACTGAAAGAGAGGAATGCCTGGGTGGCTCAGTCAGTTAGGCATCCAACTCTTAAGTTTCAGCTCAGGTCATGATCTCAAGGTTCAGGAGTTCAAGCCCCACATCAGGCTCTGTGCTGACAGTGTAGAGCCTGCTTGGGATTCTCTCTCTCCCTCTCTCTCTGCTCCTCCCACTCTCTTTCTCTCTCTTCCTCAAAATAAACAAACTTAAAAAACAAATAAAGGGGCGCCTGGGTGGCGCAGTCGGTTAAGCGTCCGACTTCAGCCAGGTCACAATCTCACGGTCCGTGAGTTCGAGCCCCGCGTCAGGCTCTGGGCTGATGGCTCAGAGCCTGGAGCCTGTTTCCGATTCTGTGTCTCCCTCTCTCTCTGCCCCTCCCCCGTTCATGCTCTGTCTCTCTCTGTCTCAAAAATAAATAAAAAACGTTGAAAAAAAATTTAAAAAAATAAATAAATAAATAAATAAATAAATAAAAAACAAATAAAATTTAAAAATACAAACAAAAGTTTGTACCAATCTTACTACCAATCTTGCAGAAATAAAAAAAAACATATAAAACACTATAAACAATTATATACCAACAAAATGAATAACTTAGGTAAGATGACAAAATGGACAAATTCCTAGATACACAATCTACCAAAACTGATTCATAAAGAAAAACTGATTAAGACCTAAGTAGTAAGGAGACTGAATCAGTCATCAAAAATCTCCCAAAATAGAAAAACTCAGGACCAGATGAATTCATTGGTGAATTGTACACTAAACATCTAAAGAATACCAATCTTTCTCAAACTCTTCCAAAAAATAAGGGAACACTTCAAACTCATTCCATTAGGCCAGCGTTATCCTGATGCCAAAGAGACTATAAGAAAACTATAGAACAATATCCCTTATGAATACTGATACAAAAAAACCTCAATAAAATACCACAGCAGCACAGTAAAAGGATTATACACCATGATCAATGAATGGATTTATCCAGGAATGCAAGCATAGTTCAACATACAAAAACCAATCTAGTACACCAAACTACACACAATAAAATGAGTGTGAAATTACTGTGAATTAATGGAAAACCATCTGACCATCTCAACTGATACAAAAAGAATCTGCCAAAAATCAACACACTTTCATTAAAATACTTAATAAATTAGGAACAGAAGGAAACCTCCTTAATATCATAAAAGCCAGTTATGGAAAATCCACCCACACTCAACATTATACTCAACAATCAAAAAGACTAACAGACTTTCTCCCTAACATCAAGAACAAAACAGAGGCGCCTGAGTGGCTCAGCTGATTAAGCATCTGACTTTGACTGAGGTCCATGGGTGTCCAGCTCTGTGCTGACAGCTCAGAGCCTGGAGCCTGCTTCAGATTCTGTCTCCCTCTCTCTCTGCCCTTCCCCTGCTCATGAGCGCACACATGCTCTCTCAAAAATAAGCACTAAAAACAATTTTAGGAAAAAAAGAACAAGACAAAGATGTCTGCTTTCACTACTTCTATTCAACACAGTAAGTTCTAGCCAGAACTGGACAAGAAAAAGAAATTAAAGGCATTTATGTTGGAAAAGAAGAAATAAAATTATCTCTATTCACAGATGACATGATATTTTATGTAGAAAACTTCTAAGATTCCACATACAATGTTAGAATAAATGAATTCAACAAAGTTACAGCATACAAAATCAGTTACATTTCTCTTTTTTTTTTAATGTTTATTTTTGAGAGAGCATGAGCAGGGAAGGGGCAGAGAGAGAGGGAGACATAGAATCCAAAGCAGGCTCCAGGCTCTGAGCTGTCAGCACAAAGTCCAACATGGGGCTCGAATACACAAGCCGTGAGATCCCTGAGCCGAAGTCGGACACTCAACTAAATGAGCCACCCAGGTGCCCCATCGGTTGCATTTCTATACACTAGTAATGAAAAATCCAAAAAGAAAACACATCCAGTCATTTAAAAGGGACTTCCTAATATCTTTCAGATATCTGTTCTATTTGATTCTTCTCTTTATTTTTATTAATTCCTAATCCTGAAAAATTATTTCCTGGTGTATTTTGTAATGTTTTTGTGAACTTACTTCACCTGGAAATTGCTGTTCTCTGAAATCCATTATAGCCTGGATTATGAGAGCTTTCCCCAAGAGTAATTTTACATTTGCTTTTGTCAGACACTCAAGGAATATGGTTAGTTCAGGACAATTATTTTGTTGTTAATTTCTTGACTTTGGGGTTCCTATTCATATGGCAGAAATTTCAAACATACACCAAAATAAAGGTTGTGCCCAGAGTGTCTCAGAGATTTATCCTCCCCTACCCCACACACTCACCCCCTGCCATCAGAGTGGAGTCACAGACTGAGAAACCAGTCACCTTCCATGGCAGTAGGCAGATACTTCTCTTTTGCACTGTTTCATTGAAGGTCCTTTGGGAGTACTGGTTTTACACAGGGGTCGAGGTCCCAGTTCCAACTGTTCAGCCAAGGTTTTATCTCCTGTCCTCAACTACCACTTTGTTTTTACAGTTACCTCTGGCACCTAGGGATTTCTCTAAGAGTTTATTGCAATTTACCTGGAATCTGTATGTGCATGCAATAGGAAAGTTTCCAAGTTATCCTGGATAGATCTGGGTCTCCTCCCTTCTTTCTTAAAACCATTTTTTTTCCCTCTCAGCTTCTGAAAGGTCATATATTCATGGTTTTCTTCCTACCTCACAGGATGCTGTGAGGACTAATACATGATGCAAAACAAATGCTTAGCACAGGGCTAGCACTTTATAAATGGTAGCCATCTACCTATTAAATGATCTCATGGACACTTTTTTCATAAAGCACCTATTAACATTTTAGAGGAATCTTAATGTTCCAGAATATAAAATCTGAGAAACACTCACTTACAGATTATACTTTCTGAGACCTCAGTCTCTCTGATTTTATCCCTCCCACCTTCAATAATTTAAGGACAACCTCAAAGAGAAAAACATCAAAACAATACTTAAAAAATAAGTCCCTAGGGGCGCCTGGGTGGCGCAGTCGGTTAAGCGTCCGGCTTCAGCCAGGTCACGATCTCGCGGTCCGTGAGTTCGAGCCCCGCATCAGGCTCTGGGCTGATGGCTCGGAGCCTGGAGCCTGTTTCCGATTCTGTGTCTCCCTCTCTCTCTGCCCCTCCCCGGTTCATGCTCTGTCTCTCTCTGTCCCAAAAATAAATAAAAAACGTTGGAAAAAAAAAAAAATTAAAAAAAAAAAAAAAAAAGTCCCTAGAGGCACCTGGGTGGCTCAGCCCATTAATCATCCAACTTCAGCTCAGGTCATGATCTGGTGGTCCATGGGTTCAAGCCCTGCATCAGGCTCTGTGCTAACAGCTCAGAGCCTGAAGCCTGCTTCGGATTCTGTGTCTCCCCCTCTCTCTCTGCCCCTCCCCTGCTTGCGTTGTCTCTCTCTCAAAAATAAACATTAAAAAAATTTTTTTAATAAAAATTTAAAAACTTTTTTAAAAAAGTCCCTAAAAGTCCTGACCTGACTTAACACTGACAAACTTAACCATAGGAAAAACCTAGTACAGGAACACCTTGGTAGCTCAGTGGGTTGAACATTCAACTCTTGATTTTGGCTCAGGTCATGATCCCAGTATCACGGTATCAGGCCCCACATTGGGCTCCACACTGAGCATGGAGCCTGTTTAAGATTCTCTTTCCCTCTCCCTCTGTCTCTCCCCTGCCTGCATGTGTACATGACCTCACATGCGCTCTCTCTTAAAAGAAAAGAAAAACCAGGGCGCCTGGGTGGGTGGCTCAGTCGGTTGAGCATCCAACTTCGGCTCAGGTCATGATCTTCCGTTTCATGAGTTCGAGTCCCACATCGGGCTCTGTGCTGACAGCTCAAAGCCTGGAGCCTGCTTTGGATTCTGTGTCTCCCCCTCTCTCTGCCCCTCCCCTGTGCTTGTGCTGTCTCTCAAAAAAATGAATAAATGTTAAAAAAAAAAAAAAAAGAAAGAAAAACCTATTACATAAATAATATTAAAGTGCTCAGTTCTGTAACACGCTTAATATAATGAAGAAAACTACAGTCAAATAATTGTAAATAAAATGTAAAGCTATTTCACTATCTCTGAAAGTACAAATAAGCAACTTTTTTTAAAAAATAGTGGCTAAAATAGAATCAATTTAGTGAAATATCAGAATGTATCACACAAAGAGTAAACAATGTTCAAAAAACTTTTTTCATATACTTACTGTATGTACTGGGTTGCAATGTAAAAACATGTTACTACAGTTCACAAAGTTTAAGAAATACTGCTGTAAAGCAGAGTCTGAACCAGAGCTTTGTAAAACACCAGTAGCCCATCTTTCCAAAAATAATGATCTCTAACTCATTAATTTACAAGTTATAATTGTATTTTAAAGTAAAATATTGGTTCACACCAAAAAATTTGCATAGGATACTTCTGAAGGATAAAGATCATCATGTAATCCAACATTAAGGCCTCACAATCTCAAAGAAGTTTGTAATCTGTGCTCTAGGACACTGGATTCAAGGCTAGGTTATTTCCTATCTAACATGTGATTTTGCTTTAATAATTCACTTCTCTCACCAGAAATGAGTTATTATGAAACAAATTTTATTACTCAAAAAAATCCCTCAGTGTTTCTGACATCCAAAGGGTATTTACTTCATTCTAAATATACAATGATGCAACTATAAAGAACCAGAGATGACTTTCCTACAATGACAACCAGGACACTTTTACAAAGCACAGTAAAATCATCTATGGTCTTCTACAAATCTTGCATATACAAATACACTGCTATAAATGCTTCATTTGTCATCTTGGTTTTCAAAAGAATGCATATTAAGGGGCAGCTGGATGGCTCAGCTGGTTAAGTGCCCAACTCTTGCTTTCAGCTCAGGTCAATCTCATGGTTTGTGGGATCGAGCTCGAGCCCCACCCCCACCCCCACTCAGGCTCCGTGCTTACAGCTCGGAGACTGCTTGGGATTCTCTCTCTCTCCCTCTTCCTCTCTGCCCCTCCCCTGGTCACACACATGCTCTCTCTCTCAAAATAAATAAACATTTAATAAAAAATGCATATTAAAATATTTCTGAGAAGTATATAGATGTTTTTGGTCTCCCACAATCATAACTAATTGGAGATTTTTAAAACTTGTCTGTATACAATGTGCAAATCACAACATTAATTACAATGCTATTCTCTAAGATACCTTATGTGATACAATTGCGTAACAATTTCCTTAAAAGTTAAATGATGGGGAACTTGAGTGGCTCAGTCAGTTAAGTGTCCAACTCTTGATCTGCCTCAGGTCATGATCTCACCATTTGTGAATTCAAGCCCCATGTCAGAGTTGTCAGCACAGAGCCTACTTGGGATTCTCTCTCCCTCTCTCTGCCCCTCCCCGCTTGCACACACACTCTCTCAAAAAAAGAAAAATAAACTTTTAAAGAAGTTAAATGAAAATCTATTTCTAGATCTTTCATTTGGTTTCTACATTTAACTACACTAAGACCTCCAGATTGTTTCAGAACATTAAATTTTAATATCTTTGAGAAAAAGAAAATTATGTGACATACCCAATTCACACTGCAAATTCTTAATGCTGAGAACAAAATATCTGTATTACTTCTAAAAACAGAGCAACAAATTTTTGACATTTGAAGTATACACACACACTCACTATCACAGTCACTATCAAATTACCATTTTCTGGTCTTCGTAGTACTTATCCTTATTTGAAATTATCAGTTTATTTGTATGTGCCCTCCCAAATACATTATGTGAAATCTTCCATCTTGCTGACAAAAGTATTATCAACACCCACCATAAGACACAGCACAAAACAGATCTTCAAATATTAACAAAATATTAAATACTACCCCCAAAAAATTAAAAATAATAAATACCACAAGAATAGAATGGGTTTCCTCAAAGTAGAAAAGTCCTTCCTCACTAAGGAAGACAACTCATGAAGAATAAGAGTTTGGATAATATCATAAATCCATTCTAAAACCATACAATCTTAACCAGGGCGCCTGGATGGCTCAGTCAGTTAAGCATCTGGCTTCGGCTCAGGTCATGATGTCACGGTTCATGGGTTCAAGCCACACGTCAGGCTCTGCTGACAGCTCAGTCTGGAGACTGTTACAGATTCTGTGTCTCCCTCTCCCTCTGCCCCTCCCGGACTTGTGTTCTATCTCTCTCAAAATAAACATTAAAAAAAAAATTTGGGGGGCGCCTGGGTGGCTCAGTCGGTTAAGCGTCCGACTTCAGCTCAGGTCACGATCTCACAGTCCGTGAGTTCGAGCCCCGCGTCAGGCTCTGTGCTGACAGCTCAGAGCCTAGAGCCTGCTTCAGATTCTGTGTCTCCCTCTCTCTCTGACTCTCCCCCATTCATGCTCTGTCTCTCTCTGTCTCAAAAATAAATAAACATACAATTTTAATAATTGTATATTATTATATACAATTTGTATATTGTATACAATATACAAATAATATACAATTGTATATTATTATATACAATATAATAATTGTATATTATTAAATAATAATTTAATAAACATACAATTAACATACAATCTTAAGACTTAAGATATACTATAGCACCTAAGCAGTAAGTACTCATGAAAACAATTACTCTTATATTTTTATTGATTTCTTATATTTCTATAACATATTATTGTCATAAAAATGTGTAACAATTATCTTAACAAAGACAAATCAAACAGATCAACATTCAATTTAAAAATAAAATGACTTTTCTTTTTAGTAAGTACCTTTTCTTGAAAGACAACAGCAGTTTCCAGCCCTGGCATGATGTCCAATAGAAGTCTGCAAGCTGCAGTGTTCAAAGGGGGCTCTCGGCTTGTCATCACATATGCATTCACCAGCTGTAAAAAAACAGAGGAATACTTTTCATCTGAAATTCAACCCAGGCAAATTAATGAAGTCTAATAAACTCAATACATTCCCATCACTTCCCTAAGAGGTATTTAAGAAGATTATACCTAACAATTACTAATTAAACCCTGAATTATTATAACCCACTGAGCCATGATGGGATCATATATTTCTTCTGCAGCTTTAATGTCAAATCCTCCCAAAAGAACAAATCAGCAACCACAGAAATTAAAGCTCAAAGAATATCAAGAAGGGGGGCCTGGGTGGCTCAGTCAGTCAGTTAAGCATCTGACTCCTGATTTCAAATCAGGTCATGATCTCATGGTCCTGAGATGGAGGCAATGTCAGGCTCCAAGCTGGGTATGGAGCCTGCTTAAGATTCTCCCTCTCTCCCTCACCCTCTGCCACTCCCCCACTTGGGCACATGCGCTCTCTCTCAAAAAAGAGTATCCAGAAGAAATCACTCCCTATTCTTTTTTTTAACCCCTATTCTTACATACACTTTTTCAGAAGGATAAAGCAGGGCAAGACAACCAACCCCCTCCAGATTCTTGACAATAGTTAATGAAAAACTTGAATTTTGTACTTCTACTATAAATACATTTAATATTATATACAAATTATAAACATATATAAATGCGTTAATAAAACTTCCTTCTAGGGGCGCCTGGGTGGCTCAGTCGGTTGAGCGTCCGACTTCAGCTCAGGTCACGATCTCGCGGTCCGCGAGTTCGAGCCCCGCGTCGGGCTCTGGGCTGATGGCTCAGAGCCTGGAGCTTGCTTCCGATTCTGTGTCTCCCTCTCTCTCTGCCCCTCCCCCGTTCATGCTGTGTCTCTCTCTGTCTCAAAAATAAATAAACGTTAAAAAAAAAAACATTAAAAAAAAAACTTCCTTCTAGTACTCAAATATTATTGAATTTCTACTACTAAGTGGCACTGTATTCCGTGCTGGGTATACAACAGTGAATAAGATGCAGTCCCACCATCAAAGGGTTCATAATCCAACAGAAGTGACAGTTGGAAAAACAAATATCATGAGTATACAATGCTACAGAAGTCTGTAGGAGGTCACACAACCCCTGCAGAGGAATCAGAGAAAGGCTTAGAGGGGGAGGGATTTCAAGCTAGAATGTAAAGGACAAGTAGGAGTAGCTAAGGAAGAGTGGGGAGGAGAGGCGAGACAAAGGGCAAGAATTTAAAATTAAAAAGAACAAAAGCCAGAAAGATTGGGTTTATAAACCGAGGAATTTAAAATTCATCTTGAGGCCAATGGGAAACCACTAATAGATTACAAGCAAGAGGATGCCATGATCACTTTTTGCATTTTAGAAAAATTTCTGGGCTATAAAGTGAAGAATAGGTTGGAAGAGAACAAGACAAGATGAGAAATCAATTAAGAGGTTATTAGGATCACCAAGAGAGAGATGGTAGTGGCTAAACTAAGGTCTGGCAACAAGGACATAAAGAAATGGAGGGATTTATGAAGTTAAATGAAAAGGAATGATAAGACCTGTAAGTTTAACTGAATAAGGAACTTGGAAAAATAAAGTTGTCTAGCTGGCTAGACAAGGACATCATTACTGAGCTAGAGAACAAGAGAAACAGACTATACAGCAGCACACAATTAGACAGGTGGAATTCAAGGTGCCTGTGGGGAATATCCAAGTGGGGATATCTAGAGGACAGCTCAACATTTCCAGAGAAGCAGAGAAGAGACACTGGTGATCAAGAAATAAATTGGAGTTAATACAATACAGAAAATAATAGTTAATACAGTACAGATAATAATAATAGTACTTACTGAGCCCTCATGTACCAAGTTCTGTGCTAAGCACTTTTTTTTTTTTTTTTTTTTTTTAGCATATGTGCTGCCGAAGCGAGCACGGCACTTTTCATGACTCATTTCATTCAAAGGTTACAAAAATATTTTAAAGGGAAGATCATCCCTATTTTATAGATTCGGAAAATAAAGCTTGGAGAAAATGAAGTTTGGAGAGGCTTAAGTTGCCTCAAGATCAAACTGTCAGTGAACAGTGAAGTTCCATTTAAACCCAAAACATGGACCCCAAAGCCCATGCTCTCAAGGATCATGCAATTCGGCCTCCAAAAACAAACCTAACAGCTACAACTTACCGAATAATTACTATCTCAGGCCCTGTGAATGCTATATATATTCCCCCCACCTCATTTATTTCTCAACAGCCCTGAGTTAGAGAAGGTACTTTTGTCTCCCTCCACATGCCCAATGCACACACCACAGTGTCAGTGCAGAATCATGCCTCATACATACATCACTCTGAGTTTTCTATTCAGAAATTCAAGAAAACGTCTATATTCCCAAACTCAAAATCATCTTGCCCTAGGATGAGTACAGATGCCTTGGGAGTCCTTGCCATATTCAAACAATGAAAATACACACCAAAGAGAAAACACTTTGGCCATGACCAGGACTTTGGTAAGAAAGAAATCCATGACGACTCTTAGCTTGTTGGACCAATACCAAACAAACAAACAAACAAACAAAATCTACCCACACTATTCCCAACTTTGTCAAGACCTCAAGAGAAAACAAACTATTTACAAACAATAAAGGTATAGCATCCACTGATGATAATCTCTGGAGAAAAGTAAGAAGCAAACCTACTGCATTCATGAAATCATCATTCTTGAAGAGTATTCTCAGCAAGTGGCCCAGCATACACTCTGGATCAGCTCGACCTACCAAAAGAAGAGGGGAGGAACAAACAAAGGAATGAGTAAGTCATCCCAGTCAAGCAACTCAGACCTCTAGAAAGGCACCTGGGTTATTACAAGTACCATTAAAATGCCAGCAAAAATAAACAGAAAGAAAAACTTTTTTGATGAATCAGATTTCATAAGAAACATTCTCTAAAATTAAAAGTGACAATATAAAAACTTGAGACACTGCTCTCTAACTTTCCCATCTCCCAGCACATTGCCTACACAGCCATGCCAAACTAAATAAATGTGCAGTAGACCCAGACCAGCATTACTAAGAGTACACAAGGTCTAAAAAAGAATCATAAAGGAGCCTAAGAGAAAGAAAACCCCTGATTTCCCAGCCAGGTTTAGGTAGGAAGCACTTCTTTTGATGGGTGGCCTGGAGGAGGTAAGACTCCAAATCTAATCTCTTTTTCAACTATATACCAAGAGTAGCAGAAATGCATCCTCAAACCTGTAATGATATTCCAGGTTGTAGGGGCAGGCACAGGAAGGGAATCCCACTAAGTAATACCAACTCTAAAGATATGATAAGTTTGGCCATCTTAACTTCTCAGCTCCTGGGGAAAGAAAGGCCAGGAACCTAGAATCTACTCAATACAGGTAAAAGAAGTAATGATTGGTAGAATTATTGGTTTTTAAAACAGATACCATCTATTTTAATTTTCCTTTAAGATCATTAGAGTGGCAAATTTAGTCAAACTCAAAATACAATTTAGGATAAAGAGAAGATGTGAGCCACTGCTATGAAGTTTCTACCAAGCTATAATCAGTATTCCAAGGTAAACCACAAAAAGAAAAGTTACAGAATGGTATCATAAAAACTAGATGAAGACCTCAGATTACCTTTCTCTCTTAATAAATGACAAAACTGGCATCCTCATTTTTATTAATAGAAATTATACCTAATAACATAAGAGGTAGGGGGGAAAAAAACTGTCTTTAAAATTTTCTCCTGAAAAGCGTATCAATCATCATTCTGTCTCTCCCTTCTTCATACCATTTCATCCTTTCCAAGGTCACTAAGCATGATCATCTCTCTTTTAATTCTTTTCATAACCCCATAAGTTAACTTAGTTTCTTCTCTCACATTCACATTTATACTTATGCTCTGATTGCCTCACTGAAGATAAGAGTTAAATAGGTGAATAGTTCTCCAAAGTCACAAGTGAGGATGTCTAGGACAAGAGCAACAGGTAACATCACATAAATAACTAGACACTCAATTTGAAATGCCTAGCTTACTTATATTTGAGAACAAAAGTCTAGGAAATAGAAATAAACCCTGTACCATTCAGGTATATATACAATGTTCTTATTTTTATAAGTCCCACTCATTCTCATCTCTCTCCGCACATACAGTATCTCTTTCTTCCACAAAGGACTGCTTCTCACTTCACACAGAGAAAGTTTGATTTAAGCTTTCCCACTGGTACTCTTAGAGAAGACATAAAATGGCAAAGTCTCAAGTCTCATATAGTTCTGTATCATACCAAATTCTATGCCAAAGCAGACTGGATTGTCATGGTTCTAATTAGCCCAAAATAAAACCAAATTAACATGAAATGGCATACTTCAGCTGCTGAGATACTAAAGCAGACATCAAGAACCCTATTTATTATTCAAGGTTCCAAGTATCCGTTTCATAACTAAAAGGAAGGCACTGAATGTATTCAACTACATTTCCTCAGAGTAAAAGGGTAATTATCCCTTTTATTTCTTCAAAGAATCCAAGTTCATAACTGTTTCAAACTTGTTTGAAAAATTAAAGCACAGAGAATAATCTCTTCTGTGTTAAAAGTCAGAAAGGGAGAACATTTTCCTCTTTTTAAGTAATCCTATCAATGGAGTCAATAAGGTACACCTACATAATTTAGCTCCTTAGTTATCCTCTATTTGATATGTAAATATTACAAAAATTTCAATTTTTCTAGAAATTTATTTTTCCTTACTACCTCACCTTGAACAATATTTTAACAATTAGATGGTCTTAAAACTTAGCATGAAAGATGCTATTTCAATTTTCCTATTAAGCTATCTTCTTTTGTAAGAAAATTAGAACCAGGCTTAAGAGAACACAGGTCTCACCAGGATGTCGGTCATCAAATGGGTCTGGATCCCCCTTACGATATTCTTCAGTTTCTTTTTCAATCAATTCAGACATCCTAGCACAAAGGGAAGACAGGGTCAACTCTAGACAAGCATACAAAAAAAAAATGTACTACCACCTACTATAGTCAATTCAACAAAGTGTAAAATAAAAGTAAAAAGTGAGAAAAAAGATATTTTCCTAATGAACACAGAGATCTAAATAAAACAATGTCCACTCCCAAACTCATTCTTCTCTCCACTTTCCTGTCTCAAAAAATTGGACTACCATCCCCTCAAGGAGCCAAAAACCTAGGAGTCATCGTTAAAACCTTCCCTTTCTCCTCACTCCCACAACAATTCTTTTTGGCACTACCTACACAGGTATCTCCTGACTTCATTTTTTTTTTTTAAGTTTTGTTTATTTTGAGACAGAAAGAGCTCAAGCAGGGGAGGGGCAGAGAGAATCCCAAGTAAGTTCCGCGCTGTCAGCATGGAGCCTGACACAGAGCTCAAACTCAAGAACCATGAGATCATGACCTGAGCCAAAATCAAGAGTCAGGCACTTAACCAACTGAGCCACCCAGCGACCCTCAATCATTTCTTTAAATCTTGACCATTCCTATCCCTGCCCAGAACACCATCATCAAATGCCTGAACCACCTGCGACAGCCTTTTCTCCAAACTTCTTGCTTCAATGTTTGACAATTCATTCTCCAACTTCCAGCAACTTACCACAATAACTTCAATTAAATCCAAGTATGACCATGGCTTATACTAACCCAGCCTCTGTTGGCATCTCTGACTTCTACTCTCCATTCCAGTTTAATAAGCTTCAGTCACATGGTCTTCTCTGCTCTTCAGAGAGTTCACAATTGTTTCAGGGCCCTAAGTGCTGTTACTTCAGCTTGTGACATTTTCCCCCCACCCCCACTCCTAAGCTCCCACCCATATCCCAAGCAATCACTCATCTGCTTTCTATCATCACAGATTAGTTTTGCCTGTACTAGAATTTAATATAAATGGAATTGTTTACACTATTTTTATGACTGGCTTCTTTAGCTCAGCATATTTTGCGTGATCCACGTTATTTGTTACATGTATCATTAGTCTTTTTTTATTCATGCCTTCTTTTTGAAATAAGAAAAATCACATTTTGAATACTCTAAGACTGATATTTTAACCTATTATAATGACAATCAAATACAAGGTTTTCACACTCTCCAGTATCTGTCATGCTCTGTCCTAACTCAAACTCTCCTATATGCTTTATGTCTACAAAACCATACTTCCTAGTCTTAAAAGTTAAGCAACCTGCAAAAACTCTTGCCCATTCTGGTATATTTTTCCCCAGTAAGTCTCGAAAGTATTTCTACTTTTTCTACCCTTCCCTTTAAACTCTGAGAATTATCTTTGCCACAAAGGGCTGTGACATAAAATGTTTAGAATTACATACCGTAAGATCTACTAGTATCTTCAGTTGAAACTAAGCAATACAGCACAGAAATTAAAAACATGGATTCTGGAGCCAGATGGCTAAGGTTCAAATCATACCTTTTCCACTGTGTGTGACTTTGATCAAGTTATTTAACCTTTCTGTGCCTCATCCGTAAGATGAGGGGAATAGTCCCTACCTTAGAGAGTTTCCTTGAGGTTTAAGGTAATATATGTACTCTGCTTTGAACAAAACCTTACACGTGAGAGCTAGTTAAGTGTGGTTACAATGAAAACTAAGAATCGAAAAAAAACAAACAGAAAAACAATTTAAGGTAGATTTGACTGGGATGGGGCAGGAAGGAGTCTTATGGAGGTAGTACTCAAGTTCTTTAATGTGATATAGATGATAGTTTTGCAAGTAAAGAATCCATCAAGCAGAGTACTGTACAGTACATGTCTCAATGATATGAAAAAACAAACCGTAGAACTTGGGTAACGCTCACATAGCTTGGCCCAATTCCAGTCTCTTTTCACAGAATCAAGTCAAAGATTTGACTATAATAAATAAAAAAACATAAATAGTAAATAAAAAGTCTAAGATAAAAAAACATATTTTTCTTAGGAAAATTGCCAGAAAAGTAGTGAAAGTTGTGGCAAATAAAAGAAGAGGCAAGCCTGAAATTCATTTGCTGTTCATGGAATATACCAAAACACCCAAAACATGCAGTCAGTTGAGGTGGGGGTAAAGAAGAGACCACAGACATGTGAAAGAACTTCAGGAAATATCCAGTGAACTATCACACCCACAATTTGGATGACGGGAATTGCCCATTTCAAAAATACTGGACTTTTAACACATCCTACTAGCTCTTAAACCTGTCTAACGTTGAATATCCTTAAAGATCTTGCTCCATGTAACTTTATTTTCCACTCCTACCTTATAT
Source organism: Panthera uncia (assembly GCF_023721935.1). Classification (NCBI taxonomy): domain Eukaryota; kingdom Metazoa; phylum Chordata; class Mammalia; order Carnivora; family Felidae; genus Panthera; species Panthera uncia. The sequence goes on from NC_064816.1 coordinate 19,211,995, forward strand.
TCGCCCTTCACTATGATAGAGGGCCCTTTCCTCACTGCCACAAAAACATGCCCCACACCTTTTGGGATGAGCACTGGGTGTTGTATGGAAACCAATTTGACAATAAACTTCATATATTGGAAAAATAAATAAATAAATAAATAAATAAATAAAAATTTAAAAAGAAAATGCCCCAGTTCCTTCTCCCCTCGATGCTTTTTCTAGTCACATTTTTCACTTTTCCTAGAAAACCTTCTTTCTCTGCTTCTCATCAAGCTATATCCATCATCTTTCAATTCCCTATTCCAAAAAACCTTTACCACAGGAATTAGGAGTTAAAACCCAAAATTCTAAGCTTAGGTCTCCACTGTCTGGCTGTCTTTTGCAAGCAGCTCCAAGGAAGGGTGCCATTTAACAATGCAGCTCTAAGTGATACTTTTAGTGACAAATGAGGAAACTGAGGTTCAGGGAAGTGTCTGATAGTTGCAACACACAAAAGGTCCTCAAATATTTGCTGAGTGAATAAAAGAAACTGACTCATTAACATTCTTTCCATACTCATAACCATTGCAATATTAAGGAACCATACTGCCCAATTTAACACTTCATTAGATATTAATTTGTACTACTACTCATTGTTTTGTATCTGCTAGTTGCCCCCCAGATGGTGATCTCCTTGAAGACAGAGCCCCTCTAGGCTTTGCACTACTGAATATCACAGCACAGTGACTACGTAGAGGGTCAAATATGATCATGAATGTGAAATATTCTTCAAAATAAAACATTGAGTATCTTTAGTATATGTACTCAATAAATACTTTTTCCAATTAGGTGAAACTACCACTAACATTATTATCCCTATTTATGACTCTCTTCTTTTAGTTACAGCAATAGTTCATATTTTAACTGCACAATACTTAGACTCTTTAATTCACTGTGGCTGCATTTCAAGTATCTTGTGATGAGTAGTTCTTAATCTCCAATGTCCCTACAAATTAAAATCCACTTTCCACCAGTCAGCAATAATCCTGTTCCTAAAAAAAAAATAAACTGCACTTTTCACATGTTCCCCATGTATCAACAGCAACAAAGCATTTATCCCTATTTAAACTTTCAAAAGATCATAGTTCTCTTTATTCCTATAGAATACATCATTGCATAAACAAAAGGCTTTTTTCTCTGCTGTATCAAAGATTAGATGTTAAAGATCCCCATGTTCCAGTGACCTCCTCTTTAGAAAAACCATGGGCATCCCTCTCCAGCCTGTATTTTTCATTCTCCTGTTTAATACAATCATTTAGTAAAATTATGTCCCACATAGTTATTACTATGTACCAGGCATACAAATGTCATTGTCCAAGAAGACACCAATAAAAAAGGTGTAGTACCTGTCTTTAAAAAAATTACAATTTAGTAAAGTGACACATGAAAAAAAAAAAAAAAAGAATTATAGTACAATGTGATTAGAGTTAAAATGAGGGGAATTATACCACATTTTATATGTGTGTGTATATGTGCATATACATGCATACATATATATGAATGACAGAAGTATTAAAAAAGAAAAAAAGGAGTGCCCAAACTTACCTGGGAATGTCAAAGTCAGAGAAGGTTTTACAGACATGATTCTCAAAACTGATTTTTTGCCAGGCAGACAGACATACCAAAGAAAGGCATTTCAGGCTAAAGGAACACAGACATTAGAAAATACCATACTATTCCTTACTGAAAGAGACTAATACTATGAGGCAGAAAAGGGAAGCGGGGGCCAAATCATAAATGGCTTCCTAGACTACTCTACAAAGTTTATATTTTATTCTGTAGGAAAAATGGAGTCAGAGAAGAATTACAATCAAAGACATAAAAATCAGATTTGTGTTTAGAAAGAGGACTCTTTCAGCCAATAGAAGGATGTATTGGAGGAGGGTAAACTGGATATGGAGAGAAAATTCACACTGCCTAAGAGGCCAATCAAGACATGATAAGTATCTAATGAACAAAGTGGTAAGGGGGAATAGGGAAGAAGAAGAAAAAGCAGAAATCCTGCTTGGGGGCTAAACTGTACTAGAGAGGAATACACTGGGGAGATGGTTTTCAGGTTTTTAGTTTGAAACTATGTACAGCAAGCAGGGAGTACAAAAGCACAAACTGTGAAAGAAGGCGGAGGCAGGATGAATATGATAAGCTCTATTGTAGACATGGTATGTTTCAGGTGTCTGCAAATAGCCAGGTAAAGATGGGTACACCAAGCAGCTGAGAAAAGGGTCTGAAATTTTTAAAAAGAGGAGTCTGAAGCAGAAATAGAGATTTTAAACTGAACCTAGGAATAATGTTTTAAATCATGGACAGGAACAAAACTAGGTAGAATATTCAGGGTGAAGAGAAAAGAGAACCACTAACAAAACCCTAGGATTGAAACACAGACAAGACAAGAACCTAAGAAAGAGAATAAGAACTAACAGCCTCAAAGGAAAAGTAAGAAATGTAAGAGCTTCAAGAAGTAGTGAGACAAAGATGGATTTAGAATTCACATTCAAGATAAAAATGTTCGCCTACTCTCCAATTTTTCCTTTTTAAATGAATTTTTAAAAATATATAATTGTTTATACCTGGTAAGGATAGGTACCATGTCCTGCCCACTGCCATGTTCCTTTTCCCACTGCTCCAGCAGGGTAGTGAGCTCAGCTTTGGAGTCCACATGCACCGCTACTGTAGTCATGGCTTGGCCTAAGGAATCAAAAATATAAGTAAATAACACATGAACACAGGCAAATAAACTGGACATACTTCCTACGGTGATAAAGGGGGAGAAAAGGGATGAGCGAGCAACAAAAACTTAACTCTGAGACCCCCCCCTCAGATAATTTCATTTGTGGTACAGTGGGAAACCCAGCACTGGGAGCCGGAATACTCTTCAAGTCCTTTCACCCCCTCCCAACCTCGGTTTGCTTAACTGTCAAATGACACAAACTGGATGAAAACTGTGATTCTTACCTTTCTAGGATCAGGAACCCCTTTTGAGAATCAGACAAAAAGCTGGGATCCCTTTCTCTCCTCGAAAATGCATACATCTACATACCACACATACAAAAATCCCTTGACTTAGATCTCTGAGGACCAAAATTCTGAAGCTACATATTTTGAGAGAGAACGAGAGAGAGAGCACGTGTGCACAAGCAGAGGAGGGTCACACACACACACACACACACAGAGAGAGAGAGAGAGAGAGAGAGAGAGAGAGAGAGAGAGAGAGAATATCCCAAGCAAACTCCATACTATCAGCACAGACTCCAATGCAGGGCTCAATCTCGTGAACCATGAGATCATGACCTGAGCTGAAATCAAGAGTCAGACACTTAACCGACTAAGCCACCCACCCAGGGTCCCTGAAGTTTGTTTTTTTTTTTTTTAATAGAAAATGTAGCAAAAACCACTCCCCAAAATATTTTGCTCTCGTAAATCTTTGGGGGAAAGTTCTATGAAAGATAAATAATATATTCCTGTCAATTCTTAACAAAAGGCCAAGAACTAAAGTGGATCATTACCAACATGAAAGTTGAGGAGCATTATAAACCCATTTATCCTTCAGGCTTCCTAACCTCTCTCACAGCTGATTTCCTAGGAAGAGCATGAGAGGATGGAAAGAAGGAGAGAAGTTGCTAGGTTGAGTGGTCAGTCCACGGATACAGAGGGACAGGGAGCTGAGACAAGCTTTGAAGGAGATGCCATGAGACATCCACATGAGGAAGAGAAGTTTATTTATAAGGGGCTCCAAAAGGGATAAATAAGACTCAAATGTTTAGATGGCTTACAGACCAACTTCTTTGCCAAAGTAGTCTTAAGATCAAAATGTCAGACTTTCCCTGCAAAATTTGTTTTCACAGAAATAGCAACCACTCCATAAAAACACTTTAACACTAGAAAGGGATTACTATCTGATCTAGAATTATTAACTCTTCTAAAGATATCTACCATAAGACCAAAGGAAATACATGTGAAAAATACCACCAACTGTCTAGAATGTAAATATTTGTGGAGCACCTGGCTTGCTCAGTCAGAGGAGCATGCACATCTTGATTTCAGGGTCATGAGTTCAAGCCCCACATTGGGTGCAGAGATTACTTAAATAAATTAAAAAAAAAAAAAAACTTTAAAAAATAAAATAAAATGTAAATATTCGTGTTTTAATAAAGTAGAGGCACTTCTAACAGTACACTGTGATTCATGTCACCAAAGGAGACTATTTCCAAATAAAAATTTTTTAAAGTCTTCTTTTCTGCAGAGAAGAATCCACATTTTTATTGTTTTAACTTTTTTATTTTTTCTTGAGAGAGAGCATGAACGGATGAGGGGCAGAGGAAGGGAGAGAGAGAATCCCAAGCAGGCTCCAGGCTGTGAGCACAGAGCCCAAAACGAGACTTGATCTCACAAACCACAAGATCATGACCTGAGTTCAAGTCAGCTTAACTGCCTGAGCCACCCAGGAACCCCCAAGAATCCACATTTTTAGCCTCTCTAGCCAGAGTCACAAAAAAGGAAATACTGCAGGTGTGACTAATACAGACCTCTGATTTTAACTTGAGAAAACCCAGGTTGTATTTTTCAGTCACCATGGACTATGCATTTTTTAAAATAACTATATTTGGAATGATTTTAGATTCATAAAAAAATTGCAAAGGTAGTAGAGAGAATTCAAATATACCCCTCATCCAGTTCAGTTTCCCCTAATGCACCATATTAGTTTATAGCAGCACAATATCAAAATTAAGAAACCCAACATTGAGGGGCATGTGAGTGGTTCAACTGGTTAAGCATCAGAGACTCTCAGTTCTATGCATTGGCATATATGTCTATCTTAATGCCAGCAGCACAGTGTTTTAATCACTGTAGCTTTGTAGTAAGTTTTGAAATAAGTGTGAGGGGCACCTGGGTGGTTCCGCTGGTTGAGCATCTGACTCTTGATTTCAGCTCAGGTCATGATCCCAGGTTGTGGTATCGAGCCCCACTTTGGGCTCCACACTAAGCATGGCGACTGCTTAAGATTCTCTCTCTTCCTCTCCCTGGTTCGTGTTGGAAGGAAGGAAGGAAGGAAGGAAGGAAGGAGAAGAAAGAAAGAAAAAAAGAAAGAAAGAAAGAAAGAAAGAAAGAAAGAAAGAAAGAAAGAAAAGAGAAAGAAAGACCCAACATTGATACTTTATCATTAAATAAACTCAACTTAATTCAGATTTCACCAGGTTTTCCATCCATGTCCTTTTTCTGTTACAAGATCTCATCCAGGATACCATGTAGCACTTAGTTGTCATGTCTCCCTAGTGTACTCTGGTCTACAAGAGTTTTTGAGTTGTTTCTTGTTTTTTCAGGACCTTCACAATCTTGAGGAATACTAGCACTAGGAGTTGGGGGGGGGGGGGCACAATAATTTAAGCCAATTTTTTTAGACAGTAAAATTTTATGATGAAGATCTAGAAACCGGGCAAAGCAGTAACAGCAAAATTAATCTCTTAAGACACATCCCAAAAGTGTTAAAAAAAAAAAAAAGATGGCTTTCCTGGTGAACTCTAATAAACACTTAAAGAAAATTAACATCAATCCTCAAATCCTTTCACAACATAGAAGAGAAAGGACACTTGCTAATCTATTCCATGAAGCCAGCATTACCCTTATGCCAAAACCATATAAAGCCATCACAAGAAAACTACAAATATCTTTCATCAATACAGATGCAAAAACCCTCAACAAAATACTAGCAAGCTGAACACAGCAACATGTTAACAGAATTACAGATCATGACCATGTGGGATTTATCCTAGGAATGCAAAAGTGGTTCAACATACAAAAATCAATGTAATATATTAATAGGATGAAAAAAAAGAACGCATGCTCATCTCATTAACAGAGAAAAAAAAATCTGATAAAATCCATTACCCTTTTGTGAAAAAAGAAAAAGTAAACAAACTCAAACTGGGAACAGAAAAGAACTTCCTCAACATGGTAAAGGGTATTTAAAAAACCCACAGAAGGGCACCTGGGTGGCTCAGTCAGTTAAGCATTCGACTCTTGATTTCAGCTCAGGTCATGATCTCATGGTTCGTGAGTTTGAACTCCATGTCTGGCTCTGCGTGGACAGGGATTCTTGAGATTCTCACTGTCTCTCCCTCTCTTTCTCTGCCCCTCCCCCACTCACACTCTCCCTCAAAATAAATAAACTTAAAAAAAAAAAAAACCCACAGGTAACATTACACTCAATGGTGAGAATGAAAGCTTTCTCCCTAAAAATCACAAAAAAAGACAAGGATGCCTGCTTTCACACTTATATTAAACACTGTACTGGAGTTCTAGCCAGAGCAATTAAATAAGAAAAAGAAAGAAAAAGCATCCAAGTTGGAAAAGAAGTAAAACTATCCTTACTCACAGGTAACATAATCTATATATAGAAAATCCTAGAGAATTCACAAAAAAAAACGCTAATTAACAAATTTTAGGAACGTTACAGAGTACAAGATCAACACAAAGAATCAGTTGTACTGCTACATGCCAGCAACAAACAATCCAAATATGAAATTTAGAAAATAATTTTGGGGCACCTAGGTTGACTCAGCTGAGCATCTGACACTTCATTTCAGTCATTTCAGTCAGGTCATGATCCCAGAGTCGTGGAACAGAGCCAAATTCCCTCTTGGGGCACCTGGGTGGCTCAGTCAGTTAAGCATCTGATTTCAGCTCAGGTCATGATATTGTGACTCATGAGTTAGAGCCCTACATCGGGCTCTCTGCTGTTAGCATGGAGCCCGCTTTGGGATCCTCTGTCCCACTCTCTCTGCCCTCCCCCACTTGCTTTCTTTCTCTCAAAAATGAATAAACATTTTTTAAGTTTCATTTATAATAGCACCAAAAATAACAAAATATTAAGGAGTAAGTTTAACTCCAAAAAGCACAAGATTTATACACTGAAAACTACAACATATTGCTGGAATAAATTAGAGAAGACTTGGGGGCGCCTGGGTGGCGCAGTCGGTTGAGCGTCCGACTTCAGCCAGGTCACGATCTCGCGGTCAGTGAGTTCGAGCCCCGCATCGGGCTCTGGGCTGATGGCTTGGAGCCTGGAGCCTGTTTCCGATTCTGTGTCTCCCTCTCTCTCTGCCCCTCCCCCGTTCATGCTCTGTCTCTCTCTGTCCCAAAAATAAATAAAAAACGTTGAAAAAAAAAAAAATTAGAGAAGACTTAAATACATGAAAAGACACCTTATGTTCACGTTATTAGAAGATTTAATACTGTTAAGAAAGCAATACTCTCCGAAATGGTCAATAGTCAGTGCAATCTGTATCAAAATCTTAATGACATTTTTTTGCAAAAATGGAAACACTGATAACTAAAACTATCTTTAAAAGAACAAAATTGGAGGATTCACACTTCAGATTTCATTTACTTATTTTAATCTGAGAGAGAGAGAGAGAGAGAGAGAGAGAGAGAGAGAATCCTAAGCAGGCTCCATGCTCAGCACAGAGCCCAATGAAGGGCTCGATCCCACAACCCTGGGATCATGACCTGAGCCGAAATCAAGAATCAGATGCTGAACCAACTGAGCCACCCAGACACCTCCCACACTTATTTCAAAACTTACTACAAAGCTACAGTGATCAAAATAGTGTGGTACTGGCATTAAGATAGACATATACACCAATGCAACAGAACCAAGAGTCCAGAAATAAAAATTCACATTTATAATCAACTAATTTTCAACAAGTATGCCACACCATTCAATAGGGAAAGAATTTATTGAAAGACCAATAGACCATTATTAGAAAGACTAATGGTACTGAAACAACTGGATATCCACATACAAAAGAATGAGGCTGAGGCCTTGACTCATACCACATACAATAATTAACTCAAAATGGATCAAAGACCTAAATGTGGAAACTTACACTATAAAACTCTTAGAGGTACACATAAGGGTAAATCTTCATGGCCCTGAAATTGGCAAAGGATTTTTATTTATGACAGCAAAAGCATAAGCAACAAAAGAACAAACACATAAACTGGACTTCAATGTTTAAAACTTTTGTGCATCAAGTGACATTACCAAGAAAATGAAAAGACAATCCATGAAATGGGAGAAAATATTTGCAAATCATATCTGATAAGGATCTAGTATCCAAGATATATAAAGAACAATTCAACAACAACAAAAAAACCTGACTTAAAAAAGGGCAGAGAACCTGAATGGGCACTTCTCCAAGAGATGCTCTATATCATAAGATGATCTATATTCATCAAAGAAATGAATATCAAAACCACAATAAGATACCACTTACATCAACTAAAATGACTAGAATCAAAAAATCAGAAAAGAATGATCATAAGGGTGCCTGGTGGTTCAGTGAGATAAATGTCCAACTCTTGATTTTGACTCAGGTCATTATTCTCCCAGTTCACGGGATCGAGCCCCGCATTAGGCTCTGTGCTGTCAGGCTGTGTGCTGTCAGCTGCTTGAGATTCTCTCTCTCTACCCCTCCCGCTCACACACAGATGCTCTCTATCAAAATAAACATTAAAAAGAAGAAGAAAATAATGATCATTGGCATGGATGTGGAGAAAATGGAAAGCACACTGTTGGTGGTAACATAAAATGGCATAACAACTATGGAAAACAATTTGGTGCCTCCTCAAAAACTTTTTAAAAAGTTAAACATAGAATTACCATATGACCCAGCAATTCCACACTAAGGTATATGCACAAAAGAACTGAAAAAGATACTCAAAGAAGTATTTGTACACAAATGTTCAAAGTTAGCATATTCACAATAGCCAAAAGGTGGAAACAATAGCCAAAAGATGTTTATCGAAAAATGAGTGGATAAACACAATGTGGTTACATTTATACAATGCAATATTACTCAGCCACAGAAAGAAATGAAGTACTGATATATGTTAGAGCTGTGAAAGAAAACTGAAAATATTCAGGGCACCTGAGCGGCTCAGTGGGTTAAGCATCCAACTCTTGATTTCAGTTCAGGTTATGATCTCACAGTTCATGTGATCAAGCCCTGCATCAGGCTCCATGCTGATGGTGTGGAGCCTGTTTGGGATTTGGGGATTTCTGGCTCTCTCTCTCCATCCTCCTTCCAAATAAATAAGTAAAACTTTAAAAAAAAAATTGAAAATACACTAAGTGAAAGAAGCCAGACACAAAGGGTTATATATTTTATGATTCTATTTACACAAAACATCCAGAATAGGTAAATTTATCAGAAACTTGCCTACTGGTTGCCAGGGGCTTGGGATTGGGGGAACATATGGAGTACTGTCTAAAGGAAATGGGGTGATGAAAACATCTTGAAACTAAAAGACATTGTAATGGCTGCACAACATTGTTAGTCTACTAAATACCACTGAATTGAACGCTATAAAATGGTCAGTGGTCAATTTATGGTATGTGAATTTGACCACAAGTTTTTTTAAGTGGGAAAAAAATCAGGAGGGAATGCCTCTTGGATAACTTAAGAGATCAACATAGAACATATAAAGGCAAAGTTTAAGGAAAATATTATGTTTAATAAAGGTTAACTCAAGGGGCACCTGGGTGGCTCAGTCCTTAAGCCTCTGGCTTCGGCTCAGGTCATGATCTTGTGGTTCAAGAGTTCGAGCCCCACATCAGGCTGTCTACTCTCAACACAGAACCCCGCTTCAGATCCTCTGTCTCCCTCCCTCTCTGCCCTTCCCTGCCTCACACTCAATCTCCTCTCTTAAAAATAAACAAACATTTAAAAAAAAAATAAAACTAATGGGGTGCCTGGGTGGCTCAGTCAGTTGGGGGTCCGACTTCAGCTCCGGTCATGATCTCACAGCTCGTGAGTTTGAGCCCCACATCAGGCACTGTGCTGACAGCTCGGAGCCTGGAGCCTGCTTAGGATTCTGTGTCTACTTTCTACCCTTCCCCCACTCACACTCTGTCGCTTCTTCAAAAATAAATATTTAAAATTTTTTTAAAAAATAAAAAGTTTAAGAAGAAAAAGGTAAAATCAAGGGCACTGAAATACTAAAATTTTAGAGTTCAATTTAGAAACACATATATTCTTTTGGCATCATTTTCAAAACTTCCATTTAATTATGTTTATGAATAACTATAATTTGGGGAATAACTTTCACTTGCCCAGGCAAAACTTAAACTTGTAATTGACTAAATTAATATTGGGGTGCCTAGGTGGCTCAGTTGATTGTGTGCTCAACTTTGGCTCAAGCCATGATCTCACAGTTGGGTGAGTTCGAGCCCCGCATAGGGCTCTGCGCTGACAGCCTGAGATCTACTTTGGATTCCGTGTCTCCCTATCTCTGTCCTTCCCCCGCCTCTCAAAAATAAATAAGCATTAAAAATAATTTTTTAAAAATATCAATGATAATTTACTTTATTATCAATGAAAGACCATTAATATAAAATGTTAAAGGTGCAGTCATCTTGTTATGCACATGACAGTGAAGGTACATTACTCAATTCACCACGTTTTAAAGTGAGCTCTTTAAGTGGTACACAGAATTTATGGCCTATCCAATAGTGACACAATAGTTACCAATTACTGAATATTAATATGGGACATTTGGCTAATTTCTAATGTTATTCTGAATTTTGACAACAACCCTACCCTTTTTTTTTACAGATAATAAAAGGGGCTCAGAGAAGTCCCAACGACCAATCAATTGGTACTTTGGTAGAAAAGGATTTCAAGCATTCATATGCCAACTCTGCAAATATACCCATGAGATCCTGGGTCAAGTTATTTAACTTCTCCAAATCTCAATTTCCTTATCTGTGAAGTGGAAGTGGTTGTTCTGAAGGCTAAATGGTAATACTGTCCATGCAATGAAATAAAGGCCCACAAAAAATATGCGGAATGTCCTAAACCTAAAGGTTGCCTGCTAAAGTATTTAGAGATGATGTGTCTGCAACTAACTTCCAAATGGTTCCACAAAATAAGAAATATACACCACACCTATAGAGAAAACATAACAAGATATTAACAATCATTGAATCGGAATGGATAAACAATCATTTAAAATTTTCCATAAAAGTTGAAAAAAGGGGCGCCTGGGTGGCTCAGTCGGTTGAGCGTCCGACTTCGGCTCAGGTCATGATTTTACAGCTCGTGAGTTCGAGCCCCGCGTCAGGCTCTGTGCTGACAGCTCAGAGCCTGGAGCCTGCTTCTGCTTCTGTGTCTCCCTCTCTCTCTGCCCCTAACCCACTCGCATTCTGTCTCTGTCTCTCTCAAAAATGAATAAACATTAAAAAAAAATTTTTTTTAAGTTGAAAAAAATAAGAAGCATTTCCTTTACTAATTTGAACCAACTCTTAAATATGTGTCAAATGAGAAAAGCAAAGTGTGTGTGTGTGTGTACACATTCACGTACACGCACCTTACCCTGGAATAAAAGATCTCTGGAAAAACACACAAGCACCAGATAATATCTACTACTTTTGTGAAGGTAACAAATTTTCTGAGATAATGAAAGGAAAAACATTTTTCAGTATAGGTTGTTAACCTAGCTCTACCATTTTTCCACTATTTTGTAACCTTTTGTAATTTCTTAAATCATAAAATCTGTCCTCCCCAAATACACAATACTTAATGGCCTACCTGGCAGAAACTATACCAAAGCCTAAAATAAAGTCCATGTTAAGGACAGATCTTGTAAGGCTAAAATCGTGGAACAAATGTCTCAAAGCATTCTTAGTTTTTAAATAAAGTTTGAAGATTCAAGTAAAATTTACCCAATAATAAGGATGACAAGATCACATATAACGATTTTCTATTCGGCGTCCATAACAATGACAAAATAAGGAAATTGATAATAAACTCAACTTCATTCACTCCAAACTATCTTGTGGTTCATTCTACCAGTTTCTTCCTTTACTAAATTTAACTGTACAACAGAACACTGCACTCAGCAACTACTCAAGGGATTTTGAGGATAAAATTACGCCCTTTATATTCCCCAATTTCTGTATTATCTCAACATCCAAAAATGTATCACCAAATAGATAATACTGCTACATACAAAAATCTTGACAGCATCAAGAAAAAAAAATACGAAATCAATTCCTAAAGAGTCTTAATATACAAGCTTATATAAACCTTAAAGGTAAAGTTCAGTACACTGGAAAACGAAAATTACAGGACATTGCCAATGAACTCCTCGCTCTGTACATTAACAAAGCGTTTAGAACAGGAAGATGATGCTAATAATTAAACGTGTATACTAATTAAAAGGCTTTGCTGAAAAGACTCAGTAAAGAAAAACTAAGGCCAATGTGACATGGACAAAGACGATTCATTTGGGACTCAAAAAGAACCATTACCCACACTCCAAAATTATTCTTCAAATTCGAAACCCAAGAGCTAGCACTACAGTAAGAGGAAGTGAGACGGAAACCGTCTAGGAAGAGAAGAGTTGAGCAAATGCCTGTCACCCTAGTTGAAAACGACCATAACCCCCGGAAATACGCTCCCGGGAAGCTCGGCAGGCACTCCGAGGTTTGGTTCCCTGCAGTAGGACCCACACGCCTCTCCCTCCATCCCTCCCCTCCACCATAGGGGTGGGAGGAGTGCTCGGAAAGCTCCGCCCCCCTCGCCCGGTCAGAGAGCCGGGCGGGTGAAAAGGGAGGTGGCACGAGGCCGAGGGAGGGGAGAGCCCGCCCAGGTGACTGGAGCTGGAGGCGGAGACACAGCCAGGGAAGGGGGCCGCCGTACGGCAAGGAAGATGGAGCCCCCCAGCCCGTACGGAACGGAAAATGGGAAGACTAGGACGAAAAAGGTTAACGAGGGGAAGGGGAGGCACCCCTCCTCCAGGCAGGGGCAAGCACACCCCCGCCCCCCACTCCGGGCGGAAGAGTTACTCTCGGGAAGCTTCTTTTGCGGACTGAGACAAGAACGTGGAGGCCCCGCCCCCGAGCCAAGAATCTGAAGAAGGAAAAGTCCTGTCAGGCCCCAGACCCAGCCTCCCCGGCGGCCCGGCCCGCCCCCTCCTCGCCGGCGGCCCAGGCAGGTGCCGCCCCTCCCCCAGCCCGGCGCCCACTCTCCCTCCCGTCTTGACCACGCGCCCTGTCTCCTCTCGGCCCTCCCAGAGATCCGTCTCCCTTCTTCCCCCACTCACCTTCCCGGGCGGCTCCGCCGCTCCCCCCTGACCCCGCCAGCGGCCACAGTTCACACACACCGCCTCAGGTCCCGCACTCACTCTCCCTCACTCACACACAGCGCGACCACAGCTCCAGAGCGGCCCACATATTATGCGTCACTCGCGCGCTACGTGCCGCGCGCGCGCGCGTCCCGACTTGGCGCGAGGCTCGCTGGAAGGGGGCGGGAGGAAAACGCCAGCGCGAGGGAAGAAAAATCGAAGAGCCCGGGGCCGCCTGGGAAATGAAGTTCCTCTTCTAGGGGCGTAGCCCATCAGTCTTGATTGGCGCTTGAGTACTTACTCCCGGAGCATTGACTTCTGGGATTTATAGTTTTCCCGCCTGGATGCGAACTGCTGTGTACTCATTGGCTGCTTCGGAAGGCGGAAGCGCATAGTGAGGCACCAGAGCCACACAAGCTAGCGTAGGCTACGACCAAATGACACCTTCTCAGTAACCTTATTCTGCCCTGTATGACTGGAGTGAGCTGCTGTTTTATTCTCTCATTTGCCTTTTATACCTAGAGTATACCATTATCTAGGAAAATATTTGCTACAAGCTTATCAGAAAGCACAGCATTCATGAAACAGAAGACACTGGTTTTGTCTTCCTTTCTATTCAAGACTTAACCTGTGGGATCAGTATTTATCCTAGGTGTCATATGAGGCAGAGAAAAGGAAAAAATTAAAAGGCCATAGATTAAGGCAGGGTCATCTAATTTAATTCCTTTATTTTGCAGCTGGGAAAAGTAAGGCCCAGAGAGAGTGAAATGACTTACCTAGCATCTCACACCCAATTAGCAATGGAACCAGAACGATTCTTGCCTCTGACTCAGGTATCCCTTTTTAGGGACATGAAAAAATATATGTGATTCCACAGCTGAGCAAAATCTCTCCCTGATAAGATCCTACCCAGCTTTTCTCTCTCCAGGAGAACTGAACAAGTTTTTATGCATTTCTATGGAGTCCTCACAGCCAACACTTTCACAGGGGGATCAGGAACCCAGCAAACCTGCCTGCTGCTATACTCAGGTTCCACAACTAGTAAGAAGCTGGCCAGAGCCTGGATGCTGGATCTCTTGATTCCATTCCCCTTTTTCCAGAAAAGAGACCTCCCTCCTCATTTAACTATGTAACTTGGAGCAGCTGTTCAGACACAAAATTCTAGACTGTGGGGTGGCAGCGCCAGACTTGTCACCTCTCTGCAACCCTTTTACCCGCAATGACGGCACAGCTCACTTCTTTGTGCTTTTGGAACTTTGCCTATGTTAGTAATGGCCACTACCATTTCCTTTGATTTTACAGCAGGCTCAGTTCTGAGCCAAGTGTTTAACCCACACTTTTTCCTTTAACCTTCACTACTACCCCACAGGGTAGATACAGTTAGCCACCTATACAGATGAGAAATCTGAGCCCAGAGAAGTGGCCCAAGGAACGGGGATCAGGTTTGTGGGTCCAGAGGCTGCACTCACAGCTTTCCTATACCTATCCTCCAGCACTCCTTGAGCTGACTTTCTTACTGTGCCTCCCTGAGCCACAAAACCAAAATGCATGAAGTTAGCGCATTTAAGCCTTAGATACCCTCCCTCTGTCCATGGTCTAGGTAACACAGCTGTGATTTCCCCACTGGCTGGGAACCTGAAAGAGCCCTTGTGGGAACCCACGGTCCCACTCACCTGCTCCTGGTGCAGCCTCAGTCTGCCACCAGATGGCACTGCTCCCCTTCAGAAACTCAGAATGGGGCTTTGGGTCAATGATGGGATTGAAGAGCATCACAGAGGGACTTTGGAAAAGCCAGGACCTGGCACAAAAACAGACACATAAACCAATGGAATAGAATAGAGACTCCAGAATTGGACCCACAAAAGTATGGCCAACTAATCTTTGACAAAGCAGGAAAGAATATCCAATGGAAAAAAGACAGTCTCTTTAACAAATGGTGCTGGGAGAACTGGGCAGCAACATGCAGAAGAATGAAACAAGACCATTTTCTTACACCATTCACAAAAATAAACTCAAAATGGATAAAGGGCCTAAATGTGAGACAGGAAACCATCAAAACCCTAAAGGAGAAAGCAGGAAAAAACCTCTCTGACCTCAGCCACAGCAATTTCTTAGTCGACACATCTCCAAAGGCAAGGGAATTAACAGCAAAAATGAAATACTGGGACCTCATGAAATAAAAAGCTTCTGCACAGCAAAGGAAACAATCAGCAAAACTAAAAGGCAACCAATGGAATTGGAAAAGATATTTGCAAGTGACATATTGGACAAAGGGCTAGTATCCAAAATCTATAAAGAACTCACCAAACTCCACACCGAAAAACAAATAAGCAATGGGCAGAGAACATGAATAGACACTTCTCTAAAGAAGACATCCAGATGGCCAACAGGCACATGAGAAGATGCTCAACGTCACTCCTCATCAGGGAAATAAATACAAGTCAAAACCACACTCAGATACCACCTCACGCCAGTGAGAGTAGCTAAAATGAACAAATCAGGAGACTATAGATGCTGGTGAGGATGTGGAGAAACGGGAACCCTCTTGCACTGCTGGTGGGAATGCAAACTGGTGCAGCTGCTCTGGAAAACAGCATGGAGGTTCCTCAAAAAATTAAAAATAGAACTACCCTATGACCCAGCAATAGCACTGCTAGGAATTTACCCAAGGGATACAGGAGTGCTGATGCATAGGGGCACTTGTACCCCAATGTTTATAGCAGCGCTTTCAACAATAGCCAAATTATGGAAAGAGCCTAAATGTCCATCAACTGATGAATGGATAAAGAAATTGTGGTTTATATACACAATGGAGTACTACTTGGCAATGAGAAAGAATGAAATATGGCCTTTTGTACCAACGTGGATGGAACTGGAGAGTGTTATGCTAAGTGAAATAAGTCATACAGAGAAAGACAGATACCATATGTTTTCACTCCTATGTGGATCCTGAGAAACTTACCAGAAGACCATGGGGGAGGGGGAGGGAAAAAAAGTTAGAGAGGGAGAGAGCCAAACCATAAGAGGCTCTTAAAAACTGAGAATAAACTGAGGGTTGATGGGGGGTGGGAGGGAGGGGGGGTAGGTGATGGGCATTGAGGAGGGCACCTGTTGGGATGAGCACTGGGTGTTGTATGAAACCAATTTGACAATAAAGTTCATCTTAAAAAATTTTTGTAATTAAAAATAGGAAAAGCCAGGACCCAGGAGGCTGGAGAAGCAGAGCAGGAGCTATACATGGCCTGTAGAGTGGTCCTCTCTAGAACCTTTGCTCCACAATGCCTGCAGCCTCCCTACCCCTGCCAACACACAGCCACACAATTGATGGCACTCCCAGACTGCCACTCTGGGAAGGGGAGGAGACGGCACCCTTGTTTTCCAGGCTGCAGATGCATTCCAAGCATATTCACTGATACATTTCACAGCACAGGAACGTGTGCCAGATACACAAGCATGCACACCTATGCATTGGCACCAGGCCTCACAGACAACATTTTGACATCTAAGCACATACAAGCATAAATCCACAGATGGTCCAGGCCCACACACCTGGTTTGGTTCGGCACATTGTCTGTGAATCACTGGAAAGAGATTCCTTGGCCTCTTTGGAAGAACATCTCTGGACTGTCCTCCCCTGCTCTGCCTGTGCTGAAACCCTCCCTATGGTGTGCCTCAGAAACAGCAGGCACCATCCAAAAGTCATGCTTACAGGGCTGCCTGGTGACATATAAAGGGCAAGAGCAGCCCATCCCTGGCCCCAACACCAAGAGCTACAGAGTTGGGTATGTTCTACCTGCCCTTACCCCTAAGCATGCCCATGTACTGGAGTAGGAAAATCAATAGCACCAAGTCCTCTGGGCCTCAGGATGTTCCACCCCTCTCTGCCACCCCTTCTTTCCAGTCACCTACTTCCAGGCTCACTAGATCCGGGTGTTCTCACCAGCGCATTCCCACACTGGTGCCCACAGTTCCTGGGCCTCCTCCTACAACTCCTTGGGACCAGAAGATCAGGCCAGCTATCCCACATCAACCCCCGCTCCACTGTTGGCTGAACAAGACTGCTTCCGCAAGTGTCCAAGTGTCACAGGAGCCACCATGGAGTAGCTTAGGGCTGTGAGGCTCTGAGGGCCCCAGTGTGGACAAAGAGGGAATTCCAGTCATTCATTTGGTGCCCTCCTCCTGCCTGGGAACCTTGGCAGCCCCCTAGAAAAATAGAACACTTACCACCATTGCCCATGAGGTGTGCAAAAAAACATTCCTATATGACAGCATCCACATCCACCACTCTTGTTTTGCAGAGGGAAAAAATGAGACTCCACAAAGTTTGAACCCCACCTTGTCCAGTGGCCACAGTAGCTGTGGTCTCCAGAAGTCAGTCTCTGCCTCCTATTCCCACAGGTTCAACTTCATAGAGGGGCCTGAGGCTCAAGTAGGAAATGAAGCAGACCACCCCCCCCACCCCCCCCCCCAGCTCCCACCTACCAGGGTCTCAACAAGACTGAAGAGCCTCCGGAAGAGCCCCATGCAATCTTTAGGACATACTTGTATTTTTTTATATATTTTTCATCTGAAATTAAAAGTGAACTGGTCATCCTGGGGCACCTGGGTGGCTCAGTGGGTACGGCATCTGACTCTTGATTTTGGCTTATGTCATGATCTCACGGTTCACGGGACTGAGCCCCGTGTCAGGCTCTGCACTGACAGTGTGCAGCCTGCTTGGGATTTTCTCTCTCCCTCTCTCTCTGCCTCTCTCGCAAGCATTCTCTTACTCTCTTATCAAAATAAATAAATAAACATTTTTAAAAAGTGAACTGGTCATCTTATATTTTATCTGGCAACACCACCTCAGAACCACTGCTCAGCCCTGGACCCCAAGGACTCCCTGCATGTGGTCCCCAGAGCCTCTCTTAAATCATCTGCAAAATAGTTAGAAGCAAATAAGAACAGCTGTCTCCCAAAGGGTTTCATTAGACAGGCAAAGCAGTCAAGGCTCCTTTAGCCACAAGCTGATGATGTGAGTGCTATTAGGCTCAAATTCTTCCCATCTACCTTTCTCTCTTTAACCCCATTGGTTGTGGTCAAGAATAAGAAAATAGTTTTTCCTCTTTACTGGGAAGAGTTTGCAGATGGAGATGGGTCAGCAGTGGAGTCCAGCCTGGGAAGAAAATAGACCTGCATCCTAATACTGGTGCTCCCATTTACCAGCTGTGGAACCTTGGCCTAATCACTCCGCCTCCCGAGCTTCAGTTTCTTTTGCTGGAAAGTAGAAATAACATCTTCTTTCTAGCATTGAGGATTAAATGTGATAATGCATGTAAAATACTCAGCTTGAGGCCTACCACACAGTAAGTGTTAGAGAAGTGATGACTATTCCTATTTTGATTATTCTTGGTCTAATGCTGTCCCTGTTTAAGTTCTTCAGCTGGTTTCTCTTTGCTCCCGGGACTAGCTGCTGGCAGAGCTCAGGTTTTCCTCATTTAAATGAGAAATGAGCTCCTAACCAGAAAAAAATCCTAGGGCATATTTTCAAAAGTGCTGGGAAGTAGCAAAGGAACCACCCTGGGGGGGATCACCTGTCCACCTCTCTGTCCCACCCCAGAACTGAAAATTGCACGGGTCAGAGGGTGGTTTAAGAAGATCTGTTCCTAGGCCTCCAGATGCTTTAAGAGCTTTAAGAGCTACCACTGATCAAAGGTGAAAGTAGTCAAGGCCAAGGAGCCCCTTAGATGTAAAGCCAGACATGTCACCTTCCCAAACCAGCCTATCCACCCTGCCTCCCTGCTGGGAGGCCTGTATCTAGAATCCTTGCCCAGAGCACACTTGCTTCTTTCTCTGGGTCCTCTGGCAGGATGGTGATGTCACAAAGTAGAGGGCAGAGGGGGTGGCCATAGATATACCCTGGACTACCCTCACAGTGAACCTGCCCATCACAAACAAGGGCTGCAGCATGAAGGGGGCCAACCTCTGCCTTCCAGGTACCTGCACTACCTATCAGATGACAGCCTGGCTGCCAGTTAGCATCCCTGCTGACTCCTGTGGCCTGCCCTTTCCAGAGACTATGCTCCAGGTAAGAGGGTGAGGAACAGGTGCAAGGAAGGTAAAGAGAAAGCACCCCCAGCCTCTTTTGCCTCACGTTCCTGGAATCATAAGTTCTTCCAGGAGGAACAACAGTGGAGTCAGAATTGGAGAGAAAAGACCTTGGATTTTTGACAATACCTGTTTGTGGCCATGAAACCTTTCTATGGAATTCAGGGATCTCAGTCCTGACCTATTTGAAGGTACTCTGGAGACCACAGGGGAAGACCCTGATGAAGACTCAGGTCACATAAAACATCTATCAGTCTTTTTACTTTGAAAATCCTAGAGAAGATTAGCTTTGTGTAATGGAAGGAGGCTCATCTGACTTCCCATTCAGAGGCCAGAGACCCACCGTCACCACCACCACTTGAAGTATCCACCACCTCCCGCCCCTCCCTAAACCTTGCTGCAATGGGCCTGGACCTCTGAGACATATTGCCAGGGTAGCCAGGAATATCCAGTTAGGTCTGGGAGTTGAAGTCATTAAGGAAAGGTGTTTCTAAGTGTAGAAGATGTCCTGGGCTCTTACCATGAGGCAGTTCCTCTTCATTCCCTCAGAGGTGGGGGTGTCTCTCCATGAAAAGTCACATGGTGTTTCTGGGGGGAGCCCCTCTGTCTAGTTCCTGCTTCATCTGGTCCAAACTTGTCACAAGATGGCCTTTTGTGAAGTCACAAAGCTGGCTGCCTCCCCACAGGACCAGGGACCAGGACAACCAGGGATTAGTGGGAATTACTTGGGGCTATGGAGGGCTTCAGAAGTGGCCTTTGGACTCTGAGGGAGGTGGGGGGTCTGGAGGGGCTCAGGTTGTAAAGCATGAGGGGGTCAGTCGGAGACCTGGGGATGAGAACAGTTTCTCAGATCTTGGTCATTGCAGGGAGGTAAGAACAGCAGGCGCCTGGGTCTGTGGTCTGTGGTCTTTGGCCATCATCCTGTCCCTTGAGACCCAGAGGAAGAGGGTGAATAGAGGGCCCCACCCCAACTGAATACATATAAAAGTTCTGATCACTGATGTTCTGGATGTTCCATGGCAAAGAGAGGTTAAGACCTCTGAGCTGAGGATTCAGTCTTCCCCTCAGTGCAATCCATCGATGGTCATTCACTTGTGGTTGAATTTTCCACCTGTTTCCTGGGCAAGCGCATGCTCTCACATTCTTCTGCATTGATAAGCAGCCCCGTTGGCCTTGGGATACCCTCACCCGTTGGACTGCTCAGAGGAAGAAAAAGGTTGGGAGAATAAATGGGAATACCCAGAGCCCACTCTCTCCAGGGTATAGAAATTTCTACCACCAGAGAAGCTAACCCATAAAAGAAAACAGGAGGGAGAAGAAAGTTTCACTACATATAGTATACAAAGTCAACCACTGCTGTGGAAGGTCACAGTTTGTAGTGGGGGGGGGGGGTGAGATTCAGGAGAGCCACTTGATTGAAGTCTTGTTTAAAAAATTTGTTTTAGGGGCACCTGGGTGGCTCAGTCGGTTAAGTGGCCGGCTTCGGCTCAGGTCATGATCTCGCGGTCCGTGAGTTCGAGCCCCGCGTCGGGCTCTGTGCTGATGGCTCTGTGCTGATGGCTCGGAGCCTGGAGCCTGCTTCTGTTTCTGTGTCTCCCTCTCGATGCCCCTCCCCCATTCACACTCTGTCTCTCTCTGCCTTTCAAAAATGAATAAATGTTAAAAAAAATTAAAAAAAAAAAAAGAAAAAAATTTGTTTTAGTATTTATTTTTAAGAGAGAAAAAGAGACAGAGCACTAGTGGGGGAGAGGCAGAGAGGGAGACACAGACTCTAGGCTCTGAGCTGTTAGCACAGAGCCTGATGCAGGGTTCAAACCCATGAACCTTGAGATCATGACCTGAGTCGAAGTCAGACACTTAACTGACTGAGCCACCCAGGCACCCCTGAAGCCTTGTTTAAAAAAAATCAATAGGGGTGCCTGGGTGGCTCAGTCAGTTGAGCCTCCAACTTCAGGTCAGGTCATGATCTCACAGCCTGTGAGTTCAAGTGCTGTGTTGGACTCTGTGCTGACAGCTCGGAGCCTGGAGCCTGCTTCAGATTCTGTCTCTCTCTCTTTCTCTCTCTCTCTCTCTCTCTCTCTCTGCCCCTTCCCCACTCACTTTCTGTCTCTCTCTCTCAAAATAAATTTTTTTAATCAATAAAAAATATTTTCTGTGAAGCTAAGGATTCCTGAGTTTCAGCTCTATGCCTCACCTTGTATCCTGTGTCACTTGGGCTGAGGAGGATGCAGCACATGATGGAGATGACATGTCCTGCTCTCAAGGGCCCACAGTCTAGGAGCTGAGTGACTGTGCCCAGCTGCCTTCCTTTTTTTTTTTAATTTTTTAAAATGTTTTATTTATTTTTGAGAGACAGAGAGAGACAGCATGAGTGGGAGAAGGCAGAGAAAGAGAGGGAGACCCAGAATATGAAGGCTCCAGGCTCTGAGCTGTCAGCACAGAGTCCGACATGGGGCTTGAACTCACGAGGGCCGTGAGATCATGACCTAAGCCGAAGTCGGAGGCTCAACCCACTGAGCCACCCAGGTGACCCCCCCCCCCCCCCCCCAAGTTGCCTTCCTTAAAGAGAAAGCTATGGCCCAGGAAATGGTGGGGCAGCCTGGAATCCCTAGGGCCCTACCTCCCAGGTCAGGTCCCTACATTTACCTGAAGGTAAGAACAGACTAGAATCACGAGGGCTTTTGACATTAGAGCCAAGGCAGCTTCACACTGTCTCTCGGGGGCTGAAGTTCTGGGTCTTGGGGTCATTCATTCTGTTAAGAGTGGCCCTCCCCCATGTGGCTCCTCTCTTGGCCATTTTTGTTGCAGCATTGAAGCCATACTTCCACAGAGGGTCTTCTACTGTATACTCTATGGAGCCTGCGAGTGTGCTGTGGGGACAGGCCTGGTCTAAGGGGTAAAAGACTAGAGGGCGACCCTGGGCAAGTTTCCCCATCAGAAGTTTACTAGAGCTACGGTTTTTAAATTTTGTTAGTATTATTTTAGTGTAGAATCCTTTTTTTTTTTTCCCAGTGAAATCTTGTACATCTGTTCATTAAGTAGAAAAAAGAAGCCATGTTGGGAGTTGGAGGACACCGTGTGGCAGAGTTCCTACCAATTCTGAGGAACTCCTTAGGATTCTAAGGAACTCAGTTTGAAAACCATCTGTCATGTGGCTTCCAGACCCATCTTGGCTTAGCCTGCCATAAATCTGTGACTTCAAAGCCCAGGCTTTAAAAAGAAAGAGAGCAGGCTAAGGAATACCACATTTAGTGGCCACCTCAGAGTCCTGTCCTGAGTAACTTCCCCCACTATCACTTCCAGTTCCTGGTCCTGGCTCGGCTTAATTACAACCGCCAGTACATCTCCAACCCACCTCTCACCTAGCCCTCTACTCCTAACTTTGATTCTCTTTTATGGGTTCTGAAATCAGCATCCAGGGCTCTGTGGCCCAAAGCCCACATAGGTGTCCTAAGTCAGGAGCACATCAGGCACCTTTCTGAACCTGAGTTCAGTAGGCAGGAGACAGGAGATTCTCATTCTCTGGGTAGCATTCAGATTTGCCTCTCTTCTGAGATTCTTGTAGCCTCCAGAATTGTCCTTGTCCTTTTTTAAAGTTTTTTTCGGAGTTTTTGTGTGGGTTTTTGTTTTTTTTGAGAGAGAGTGCACACGTGCATGTGAGTGGGGGAGAGGCAGAGAGGGAGAGGAGGAAAGAGACACTCAAGCAGGCTCCACACTCAGCACAGAGCCCAAAAAAGGGGCTCTATCTCACAACCCTGAGGCCATGAGTTGAGCCAAAATCAAGAGTCAGAACACTCAACCGACTGAGCCACCCAGGCGCCCCTCTCCTTGTCCTTTTTTGAATGCAGGACATACTAATTTCATGGGGCTGCAAGCCTTACCTAGGAGCCAGAAAATACTCAGGGCAGCCTGGGTGGAGAGCAAACCCTGCCCTCCCCCATTTCTTTTCCTCAAAGATGCAGAGCAGAGAGCAAGGTGGGCTCCCCACCCCCAAACCTGTTAGGACTGGATTCCAGGGGCTTTAGTTTCAAAGAATCCATAAAAAGCATCATGGCCTTGGCTACTCTGAGGAGGACCAGAAATTCAAGAGGGCAGAGTAATGGTGCTGTGGACCTTGTTACAGAGAAAGGTAGTTACATTGTAGCTGAAAACAAAGGCTACTGCTTTTTCTCTGCCCTGATGGCTAGGGAGGCAGGGCAAAGACAGCAGACATTCCCTAGGGCCAGGCATGGTGAAGCAAAAACAAGGCTCTTCAGTAAGCTGAGAGGCTAGTACAAGGTTCTCCGCCCTAGCTGCACATTTGAATCACCTGTGGAGTTTTGATGATCTCCCAGTGCCAGGAGCCTGTTCCAGATCAATTAAATCAGTATCTCTACAGATGGGTCACAGACACTATTGTTTCCCAAAGCTCCACAGGTGATTCATTCACAGCCAAAGCCAAGAATACTGGTCTGGGGTGAGAAGCTGGCATCAAACAGAATGTGGATGTGATGCTCTTCACCCTGAGGTGGGCCTGGAGACTTGAAATCCTGGGGGCCTAGTGAGCTGGGCCCTGCTGCTACTGGAAGCCATGGGATCCTCTGTTACTCTCCTACCTACATACCCACTCACCTGCCACACACACACACACACACACACACACACACCAGAGCACCTATTCCAGTGAAAGTGGGACAGAAGGCTCAGTGATCCAGCCCCAGGGAAGGAGAGCATGCACCCTGATTTAGAATCCTGACCCTGCTCCTCTTTAGCTATGTGGCCTGACAACACTTCTGGGTCTCAATTTCTCATCCATAAAATGGGGCAATAATGCTTACTTTGAAGGTGGTTACAAGGAAGTACCCAGCTCACAGGAAGAGCACTAGAGATTGGGCCGCTAAGCAATAGGAGCCCAGACTCCCTCTGTCAGCTGAGACATGGCCATAGGGATCAGCTGTCCAACTCTCTGGTTTTTCACATGAAGATCTCAAAGTCCAGAGGGGAGAAGTTTTCCCAGGATACACAGCCAGCCAGAACCCAATCTCCCTCTGCCCCAGGAGCTTCGCATCATGGCAGCCTTCCTGTGTTGGGCTTTAGCTCTCCTCATCCAGCAAAAGTCCAAAAATGATCTCTAGGGCTTCTAAAGAAGTAAGCAGGGATTTTATAATAACCTTTAGAATGTCTTATTGGAGATGCTTGGCTGACCTTGGGGTAGAGGGTATCCAATCTGGCCATTTGGCCCCAATGGGCTATTTGTCTCCACTCCCTTCTGATAGTCCTTATCCTAAAAAGAAGGTTCATCACCTCAGTGCTAAGGGTGAATCCCCCCCCCCCCCCCCCCGCCGGCCTCCCGAGGCTGAGGACTACAGAACAAGGATCCACTCTGCCCCTGAGGCCTGGGCCTTGGGTTAGAAAGAGTGGGCAGGGCAGATTGCTTTTCCATATAAGCTCTTTTTGTACTTTAGCTTCGAAGCCACTGAACATGTACTGCTTTGGTAAAAATAAATCGTATTGAAAAGTAAAACTATACATGTCACCATACATTTGTCCAAATCCATAGAATATACAAACACCAAGAGTGCTAATAAACTACAGACTCTGGGAGATGGTGATGAGTCAGTGTAGGTTCACTGATTGTGACAAATGTACCACTCTGGTGGAGAATGTTGGTAATTGAGGAGGCTGGGGTGAGGGAGGAGGCGGGTGTGGGGGGGAAGTGTGGGGGCTGTGTACTTTCTGCTCAATTTTGTTGTGAATCTAAAACTTCTCTAAAAATGTTAAGTAGAGGGGCACCTGGGTGGTTCAGTCGGTTGAGTGTCTGACTTTGGCTCAGGTCATGATCTCGCAGTTCATGGGTTCGAGCTCCACATCGGGCTCTGTGCTGACAGCTCAGAGCCTGGAGCCTGCTTCGGATTCTGTGTCTCCCTCTCTTTCTGCCCCTCTCCTGCTTGCATTCTGTCTCTCTCTCAAAAATAAACATTAAAAAATTGTTTTAATAGAAATAAAAATAGTAAGTAGATAGAAGTAAAACTGATATATACAGAGAATAATAGTACCCTTCCCATGGTGTCTGCAAGGATTATATGAGCTAATGAACATTAAGGACTTAGCCTGACCCAGGTAATTGCTCAGTATGAGTTGGCTTTTGTGTTTTATTCTAAAGCCATCTCTGTCCCGTGGTTTCCTCTCAGCTGCCACTCATGAGAGGGAGATGGTGGGAACAGATCTTTCCCACCCTTTATCTCAGGATGCTGAGGCACCAGAGGCTTTGTCACTAGCTCACTCACATGGTTTAACTGGTGATGCTACAGCCAGGCCTCTGGTGAAAGTTACTGACCTTTGTGCAGCTAGAGTTCTGCACTAAGTCCAGGCAGACACAGAGCATCTCCTTTGAGCAAGGTCCCATGCTCAGACCCTCAAAGTGTTCTTTCAACAGTCCTACAAGGTAGGCATCATTGCTCCATTTTAACAGATGAGTAAGCTGTGGCTCAGAGAAATTAACTAACATGTCCAAGCCTGCTCGGCTATAAGGACAAAGTCCAGAACTCCTGCTTTCTCCATCAGGAAAGGAGGCACAGGAGGTGAGCATTCGGCCAGTACCCTAGCTTAACCTACGGTACTTATCCCCTCCTCCAGCAGCCTTTCGAAGATGCCACCTTGGAGGACAACATCTTCTTCCCAGAAGGACTTGAGCAGCCCAGTGGCATCCCCCAGGTCTGTTGGGATACCTGCTCTGGGGAAGGATGAGGAAGCATCCCAACCCCTCTCTTTTGGAGTCTGGAGTTGGAGATGCTGGAGTATAGAGGGCCTGATTCCCCATCCTCCCTCTCCCAGCCTACCTAGCTGCCTTTTTAGGCAGCTCATTCTTCCCTGTGTTAACTTTCTTGCCTACTTCCTTCTTCAGGTGAAAGGGAAATGATGAAGATGAGTTATCCTGGAGGCCCAAACCTTCAATGTGGTAGCTGGGCATAATCTGGGAAGGCTTCCTGCAAGTGGTAAGGGTCAGGGCCAGACTGTAAAAAGTGGAAATAAATAGATGGAGAGAACCATGGGAAGAACCCAAACTGTGATTTCCCTCTCCTTCTTAGAACTGTAGGTGCATCACCTCCTAATAGACACTCATTTGCTGATTCTTTCATTCATTGATGGAGTACCATGTGCTGGGTAGGAAACAGGGTTCTACCTCATGTCCACAGGCTCTTCAGGCTGATAGCCACACAAACAGCCATACAATGTGACAGTGGCTGTAATGAACATGTTCTGGGACCCCACAGGCTGCTAAAGCGCATCAGAGCATTCAAGAGAGTTGACATGTGGCTCCTTAAGGACCAGCTCTGTGTTTCCTAAACCCCAGATATACTTACATAGGAAACAAATGGTTTTTATAAAAACAAAAAGTTCACTTTGCTCTCACACAATATTCAGTGTTCCATTGTGTTTGTAACCCCACATCCAACTATGGAAAAGTTTCTCTGGATCCCAGTAGTTCTTAACTCTTTTTTTTTTTTTCTGTTTTTTTTTTCTTTTATTGTGATAAAATACATATACATATAAAAGTTTACCCTTTTAACCTTTTTAAGTGTACAGTTCAGTGGCACTAAATATATTCATAATGTACAACCATGACCACCATCCATCATCTTCATTGTAGCTCTTTTATTTTTTAAAATTGAAACTCTCTACCCATTAATATTAACTCCCCATTCTCTGTTCCCCCCAGTCCCTGGCAACTACCATTCTACTTTCTGTTCTGTGAATTTGACTGCTTTAGATACCTCAGGTAAGTGGAATCTTACAGAGGCGCCTGAGTGGCTCACTCGGTTAAGCTTCCAACTTTGGCTCAGGTCATGGTCTCGGGGTCTGTGAGTTCCAGCCCCACGTTGGACTCTGTGCTGACAGCTCAGAGCCTGGAGCCTGCTTTGGATTCTGTGTCTCCCTCTCTCACTGTCTCTCATGCTCTGTCTCTCTTACTCTCAAAAATAAATAAACATTAAAATTTTTTTTTAAAAAGTGGAATCTTACAGTATCTGTCTTTCAAATGACTGACCTCAAGATTCCTCCATGTTGTAGCATGCAACAGGATTTCCTTCCTTTTAGAGGCTAAATAATATTCCACGGTATGTATATATCACCTTTTGTTCGTGCATTTATGCATCAATGGACACGGGTTCCTTCCACATTTTAGCTATTGTGAATAATGCTGCTATGAAACATGGATGTATAAATATCTCTTTGAGATGCTGTTTTCAGTTCTTCGGGGTACATACTCAGAAGTGGAATTGCTACATTATATGGTAAATCTAGTTTTAATTTTTTGTAGAGCCACTGTACTGTTTCCACAGTTGCTGTGTCATTTTACATTCTCACAAACAATGCAGAAAAGTTCCAATTTCTCCACTTCCTCACCAACACTTGTTCTTTCTGTTTATTTTTTTTTTAAGTTTATTTATTTTTGAGGGGGCCTGGCAGACAGAGAGCGTGAGACACAGAATCCGAAGCAGGCTCCAGGCTCTGAGCTGTCAGCACAGAGCTTGATAAGGGGCTCAAACTCATGAACTGTGAGATCATGACCTGAGCCGAAGTCGGACACTTAACCAACTGAGTCACCCAGGCACCGCTATTTCTGTTTATTTCATTGCTAATGTATAGAAATGAAACTTATTTTGTGTGTTGACTTGTTTCCTGCTACTTTGCTGAATTCATTTATTAGTTCTAGCAGTTTTTTTGTTTGTTTGTTTGTTTGGAATCTTTAGGGTTTCCTACATATGAGATCCTATTATCTTCAAACAGGGATTATTTTACTTCTTCCTTTCCAACTTAGATGCCTTTAATTTCTTTTTCTGGACTAATTTCTCTGGTTAAAATTCCAGTACTGTATTGAATAGAAGTGGCAAAAGCAGGCATCCATCGTTACCTTGTTCCTGATGTTGGAGGAAGAGCTTTCAGATTTTCACCATTGTGATTTGGGCTTGTTTTTTGCTGTGGGTTTTTTTATATATGACTCCTATCATATTGAAGTAGTTTCCTTCTGTTACTCGTTCTTTTAGTGATTTTATCATGAAAAGGTGTTGAATTTTGTCAAATGTTTTTTCTCTATCAATTGAGATTATGTGCTTCCTCCTCCTTCATTTTGTTAGTAATACCCTGATTGATTTTAGTATGATGAACTATTCTTGCATTCCAGGAATAGATCACAATTGGTTGTGGTGTATATTCCTTTTAGTATGCTGCTGAATTTGGTTTGCTAATATTCTATTAAGTATTTTTTCATCAATGTTCATAAGGTATAATTATATGTAGTTTTCTTGTAGTGTCTTTTATCCGACTTTGATATTGGCAATGTTGGCCTTGTAGGATAAGTTAGCAAGTGTTCTTTCCTCTTCATTTATTTGGAAGTTTGAGAAGGATTGGTATTAGTTCTTCTTTAAATATTGCATAGAGTGGCACCTGGGTGACTCAGTTGGCTAAATTGTCTGGCTTCGGACCAGTTCATGATCTCACAGTTTGTGAATTTGAACCCTGCATCAGGCTCTCTGCTGTCAGCACAGAGCCCACTTTGGATCTTCCCTCCCCCTCTCTTTCTGCCCCTCCCCCCACCTCTCAAAGATAAATAAACTTTTTTTTTTTTAATGTTGGGTAGAATTCACCAATGAAGCTATTAGGTTCAGGGTTTTATTTGTTGGGAGACTTTAGATTACTGATTCAATCTCCTTACTAGTTGTAGGTCTACTCAAAATTTCTATTTCTTCATGATTTAATCTTGGTGGGTTTTGTGTTTCAAGAAATTTGTCCACTTCATCCAGCTTACTATGTTCATAATAATCTCTTACAATCTTTTTTATTTCTGTAGGATCATTAGTAATGTTCCCACTTCCATTTTTTTTTATTTTAGCAATTTGAATTAGATTTAGTAATCTCTTTTATTCTTGGTCAGTCTAACTAAAGTTTTGTCAACTTTATTGATCTTTTGTTTTTAAGTTTATTTGTTTATTTTTGACAGAGAGAGAGAGAGACAGAGAGAGCAAGTGGAGAGGGGCAGAGAGAGAGGGAAAGAGAGATAGTCCCAAGCAGGGTCCACATTGTCAGTGCAGAGCCTGATGCAGGGCTCGAACCCATGAACTGTGAAATCATGACCTGAGCCAAAGTCAGGCACTTAACCAACTGAGCCACCCAGGTGCCCCTATTGATCTTTTCAAAGAACCAACTTCTGGTTTCATGAATTTTCTTTATTCTCAATTTCATTTATCTTATAGGTCTTTACCTTGCTACAAATCCTCTCCCCAGAAAACTACCCATACATCTCAAAGTCTACATACATATTGAGGGGTCTTCACTGATCCGTAAAACCGAGGGATCTCCACTGACAGATTAAACTGGGTAGAGAGCAGGACAAGGAAAAAGGAATGGAGCTGACACTCATGACTCATCAGGTGCTATTTCAATGAGAGCCTCTTAAACTTTATTGTGGTAGTTTGGGTTGGGTCCTTAGCATCTGTCTTTCTAACAAGCTATCAAGTGAGGCCAGGGCTATTGCTTCTGGTCCCTGCTTTACACAATGAGGCTCTAAGCAACCCTACCCTCTCTAGCGCTGCTTCTCTGCCTTTCAGGTAAGCTCCCCTCTCCACAAAAGTCATCCCCAGGTAGGCAGGTGTCACACTGACTCCTCCCTTCCCTTATCCCCACTTGTAGTTATGAAGACCAAACCATGCCATTTCCTAAACAGTGCTGACCCCATTTGTCCATTTGTGCTCTCCCACACCCTCATTTTAGGCCAGCAACATCTGCTGGGATCATCACGGAGTTCTCACTACCCATGGTATGATCCCCTAACCTTCACTGTTAGTGCAATTTTTTTTTAGTTTATTTGTTTATTTTGAAAGAGAGAGAGTGTACAAGTGGAGAAGAGGCAGAAAGAGAGAGGGAGAGAGAGAATCCCAAGCATGCTCCACGCTGACCGTGCAGAACCGGATGCAGGGATCAAACTTACAGGCGGTAAGAATATGACCTGAGCCGAAAAGAGTCAGATGCTTAATCAACTGAGACACCCATGTGCCCCATATTTTTTTCCAGTTTATTTATTTATTTTTGAGACAGGTGGAGGGGCACAGAGGGAGGGGGACAGAGGATCTGAAGTTGGCTCTGTGCTGACAGCCCTGATGCAGGGCTCAAACTCACAAACTGCGAAATCATGACCTAATTCGAAGCTTAACCAACTGAGCCACCCAGATGCCCCTCTTAGTGCAATTTAATTGCAAGTCGTTTTAGACTTCAATGTGCCTTACAAGGGCATGTGTGACCCTAGTCCTGGTCACAACTCTAGTCTTGTTTCTTTCCATCTTACTCGCACAGTTCCTACCTCTTGGCTTTTGCCTATTCTGTTCCCCCCTACTCAGAATCCTCTTCCCTGCCTTTTATCCAACTCTCACTCCTTCTCCTGACCTGGTCTGCCTGTCCCCCCACCCCTTCCTTTTAGCTCAGCCAGGTTGGGAGCCTACCTGACCACTCCTGCCTCAGTTGGGGTCATTTTGATGATGCCTAAAACCCCTGAAACTCCCTTAAGTAAAACAAGGTGCTGAAGAGAAGGGGGTACTTTCTGGACTTCTCCAGCAGGAGCCCTCACCTTTCCTTCCCTCCCTCTTCTGAGACTCCCAGCCCAATGCCCTCTGACTGGTTGTGTCATAGCTCTCTGTACCTTCGAAACTTGAAATTCTTGGGATATAGAATCCAATTGGCCCATCTGTAATTAGGTATTCTCCCTGGGCCAATCAGCTACTGCTGGATAACTGAGACATATAGCATAAACATAGCCTCCAGGCCCCATTCCTGAGTGGGTGGGAAGTTTTGGAAAGGGGAGCGTGAGCTAAGTAGTCTCCAAGATGTCTCCTGCAATTCTTAAGGTATTTAACCTGTGCTTCCGTCTCATAGTGGTATAACTGCTTGCTCCTGGTCTGCCTTTCCCAGTGGACATAAGCTCTAAGGACAGAGGCCAAGCTGTATAACTGTCTTCAGGGCTGAAACAGAATGTGCCCAATAAATATTTGTGGAATGAAATGCCAAGAAAGCCCAGAGAAAGGACTGGCCTTTATGTTCATGGAGACAACCCGGAAGAGATGACATTTGGGCCAGGAATTAAAGGAGAGTGAGTTTATGGGGCACCTGTGTGGCATAGTCTGTTCAGTGTTGACTCTTGATGTTGGCTCAGGTCATGATCTCATGGTTCGTGAGTTTGAGCCCTGCATCAAGCTCTGCACTGATGGTGTGGAGACTGCTTGGGATTCTGTCTCTCCTTATCTCTGCCCCTCCCCTGCTTGTGCTGGCGCTCTCTCTCTCTCTCTCTCTCTCAAAATAAAGAAATAAACTTAAAATTTTTAATTAAAAAAAAAAAAAGCAGAGTGAGTTTACTAACCGGGAGTAGAGGTTTAGGTTTAGCAAGAGGGAATGGTGGTCCTATGGTCTGAGTTGGTCCAACCACACATTACTGAGCACCCAACAATTAACAACACATTGGGTGATTGCTGTGGGGCCAAGGTAAGGCCTGGAAAGGGGTGAGAAGTAACCAAAGGGGAGATTAGATTCCTAGAGTATCTAAACCAAATATTCCTTCCCCTGCACCCCCACTGGTAGTTTGTTCTCACGGGGATTAAGGCTGTAAAATAATTATGTTTGTGTGCCTGTATCCCCCAGGAGTCTCAGGGGCTGTGGTTTTTAACCTTTATAAAACAAATCCCCAGGGTTTTTTGATGAACCTGAATCCCCTGATGGCAACATGAGGACTGTGGACACCCCTAATATTCTGTTCAATACATGTTAATGGAACCCAATTTTGTAGTAGACTTGGGGCTACTGAGACGGACCAACCTGGTCCCATCTGGAGGAGTCAAATATAATTTACAATAAGAATGAAATAGGTGCCCAAGATAATTACAGCAGTACAGCTGAGTCTTGGGAATCCCAGCCAATCTCTTGTAGAGGTGAGTGTGAGCTTGTGATCATCTCTAGAAGATAGTGGGAGTGACTTAACAGTGAAAATGTTAGCCTAATTTTTTCTGAACTAAATAAACGTGCACATACATTTAACACTTCCAAAGAAAGTTTATAGCCATTTTCTCATTTCTTTTTCACCATTGCAAGCATATTATTTGCATTTTACAGATGAAGAACTCATCTCAGGGAGGTTAAGTGATTTGCCCAAGGTCATACAACATGTGGGAGGAGATGGTTCCTCCCCAACCTCCATTCTTGAGGAAGAACCCTTCACTGCTTGGAGAGAGTTATAACTCCTTCCAGATACTCCAAATTCTCTCCAGACCATGGAGCCTGTAAATGATGACCATTTCAGAAAAAGAGCTATTCAACACCTACTGTGTGGAAAGCATCATTTCTTCTCCCTTATAAATAATAAGCATGCTCTCAGAAAAAAAACAGTATAAGTCATTTACCCTTGAAGTAAATAAATTCTCCCACTTTCCCTAAACATCTTAAAAATATGTATGTATGTATTTAATTTGAATTCTCAGATCTGAGTTCAAATTCTGGTTCCACTAGTTAGTGGCTGTGAGATCTCATGCAACTCAACCTCTCTAAGCTTGTTTTTTGATTTTTTAAAATTGAGGTAAAATTGGGGCACCTGGGTAGCTCAGTTGGTTGAGCATCCAGCTTCACCTCAGGACATAATCTTGCGGTTTATGAGTTCAAGCCCTGCATCTGGCTCTCTGGTGTCAGCATGGAGCCCACTGTGGATCCTCTGTCCCCCTCTCTTTCTACCCCTCCCCTGCTCACACTCTCTGCAAAATAAATAAAATGTTAAAATTGAGGTAAAATTCACATAAGTTAACCACTTTAAATGAACAATTCACAATATTATACAATCACCACTTCTATCTGCTTTTAAAATATTTTCATCACCTCAAAATAAAACCCCATATCTTTTTATTTTTATTTTTATTAATTTATTTTTTCAGTATATGAAGTTTACTGTCAAATTGAAAACCCCATATCCATTAAGCAATTACTTTCCATTCCATTGCCGGCTCCCCCACCCCCAGCCTTGCTTTCTGTCCTATGGATTTACCTATTCTGTATATTTCATATAAATGAAATCATACAACATGTGAGTTCTTGTGTTTAGTTCATTTACTTAGTGTATTTTCAATATGGTACTACATGTCATAGCATGTAGCAGGACGTCTTCGTTCCTTTTTGTGGCTAAATTACATTCAATTGTATGTATATACTACTTTCGTTTATCCATTCATCTGCTGATAAACACTGGGGTGTTTCCACCTTTTGGGTACTGTGAATATTGTTGCAATGGACTTTGGCATACAAGTATCTGATTGTGAGTCCCCATTCTCAATTCTTCGGGGGTACATCCCCAGGGATGAAATTCCTGTGTCACAATAATTCTATGTTTAGCTTTTTGAGGAACTGCCAAACAGTTTTCCACAGTGATTATACATTTTACATTCCTATCATCAAGACACAAGTATTCTAGTGTCCATATCCTCTCTAACACTTATTATTTTCTAGGGGTTTTTTGTTTTTTGTTTTTGTTTTTGTTTTGCATTATTTTGTAATAGTCATCCTGATGGGTATGAAGTAGTATCTCATTGTGGTTTTTATTTGCATTTCCCTAATAATTAGTGATTTTAAGTATATTTTCACATCCTTACTAGCTATTTGTATATCTTTTATAGAAAAATGTCTATTCAAGTCATTTGCTCATTTTCAGTCTGGTTACTTGTATTCTGTTGAATTCTAGGAGTTCTTTACATATTCTGGATATCAATCCCTTATCAGATACATGATTTGAAATATTTCTTTCATTCCATGGCTTATCTTTTTCACTCTTTGTTGGTGTACTTTGATGTACACCAGTGTTTCATTTTCATAAAGCTGAATTTATATATTTTTCTTTTTTTTTAATTTTTAAATGTTTTTATTTTGAGAGGGAGAGAGCATCAGTGGAGGAGGGGCAGAGAGAGAGGGGGAGACACAGAATCTGAAACAGGCTCCAGGCTCTGAGCTGTCAGCACAGAGCCTGACAGGGTGTGGTGGTGGGGCTCCAACTCACAGACTGTGAGATCATGACCTGAGCTGAAGCTGGATGCTTAACTGACTGAGCCACCCAGGTGCCTCTATATATTTCTTTTGTTGCCTGTGCTTTTGTTGTCTTATCCAAGAAATCATTGCCAAATTCAATGTCATAAAGCTATTGCCCTATGGTTTTTTTTCTTTTAAAAAATATTTTTATTTATTTTTGAGAGAAACAGCACTAGAGGGGGCAGAACAGAGAGAGGGGGATAGAGTATTTGAAGTGGACTCTGCGCTGACAGCAGCAAGCTCAATGTGGGGCTCAAACTCATGAACCATGAGATCATGAGCTGAGTGGAAGTTGGATGCTCAATCAACTGAGCTGCCCAGGTGCTCCTGTTTTGTTTTGTTTTTTGTTTTAAATTGTTATTTATTTTTGAGAGAGAAAAAAAGCAAGGGAGGGACATAAAGAGAGGGAGACAGAGAATCCGGAGCAGGCTCCAAGCTGTCAGCACAGAGCCTGACGTGGGGCTCGAACTCACTAACTGTGAGATAATGACCCCAGCTGAAGCTAGATGCTCAACCAACTGAGCCACCCAGGCACCCCTGTTTTTTTTTTTAAAGAGAGAACACAAGTGGAGGAAAGGGAGAGAGAGAGAGAGAGAGAGAGAGAGAGAGAGAGAGAGAGAGAATATTAAGCAGCCTCCCTGCTCAGCACTGAGCCTGATGGGGGCTTGATCCCACAGCCCTGGGATTATAACCTGAGCCAATATCAAGAGTTGGACATTCAACTAACTGAGCCACCCAGGAGGACTTGCCCTATGTTTTCTTTTAAGAGTTTTATAGCGATAGGTTTTACATTTAGGTATTTGATCCATTTTGAGTTAATTTTTGTATATGGTGTAAGGTAAGGGTCCAATTTCCTTCTTTTGCATGTAGATATCCAGTTTTCCCAGCACCATTTATTGAAAATACCATCCTTTCTCCCACTTAATAGTCTTGGCATCCTTATAGAAAATCATGTGACCATATACACGAGGCTTTATTTCTGGGTTTTATGCTATTCCATTTGGTCTATATGCCTGTCTATGCCAGTACCACACTGTTTTGATTACTGTAGCTTTATAGTAAGTTTTCAAATCAGGATCATTTCCAGCTTTGTTCTTCTTTTTCAAGATTATTTTTGGCCATTTGGAGTCCCTTGCAACTCCATATGATTTAGGATGGATTGTTCCATTTCTGCAAAAGACAGAAACAAAAACACGTTGCAATTTGATGGGGACTGCATCAAATGTGTAGATTGTTTAGGGTAGCATTGAATCCAACAATATTAAGTCTTCCAGTCCATAAAAACAGAATGTCTCTCCATTTCTTTGTATTTAATTTCTTTTACCAATGTTTTATGGTTTTCAGAGTACAAGTCTTTTGTCTCTGGTTAAGTTTACTCCTAAGTATTTTATTCTTTTTGATGCTAATGTAAATAGGATGGTTTTCTTAATTTCCTTTTCAGATTGTTCAGTGTTTATGTATAGAAATGCAACTGATTTTTGGGGCACATGGGTGGCGCAGTCGGTTAAGCGTCCGACTTCAGCCAGGTCACGATCTCGCGGTCCGTGAGTTCGAGCCCCGCATCAGGCTCTGGGCTGATGGCTCGGAGCCTGCAGCCTGTTTCCGATTCTGTGTCTCCCTCTCTCTCTGCCCCTCCCCCGTTCATGCTCTGTCTCTCTCTGTCCCAAAAATAAATTAAAAACGTTGAAAAAAAATTAAAAAAAAAAAAGAAATGCAACTGATTTTTGTATATTGGTTTTGTGTCCTGTACCTTTGCTGAATGTTTATTAGTCCTTTTTTGGGTGGTGTGGAATGTTTAGAGTTTTCTACATATAAGAGCATGTCATCTGTGAACAATTTTACTTCCTCTTTTCCAATTTGGATGCCTTTTATTTCCTTTTCTTGCCTAATTGCTCCTGTTAGGACCACCAGTACTATCTTGGATAGAAATGATGAGAGTGGGCATGCTTGTCTTATTCCTGATCTTAGAAGAGAAAGTTTCAGTTTTTCACCATTGACTATGATGTTAGCTATGGGCTTTTCAATAAGACCTTTATTATGTTGAGGTGAGTTTCTTCTATTCCTAGTTTGTTGAGGTGGTTTTTTTTTTTTAATCACAAAAGGGCCAATTTGGATGCTTTTCATTTTTTTCTTGCCTAATTGCTCTGACTAGAACTTCCAGTACAATATTAAATGGCAGTGGTAAAAATAGACATCCTGGTCTTGTTCCTGGCCTGGAGGAGAAAGCTTTCAAAGCTTTCAGTACTTCACCATCAAGTACAATATTAGCTGTGGATTTTTTATAAGTGCCCTTTATCATATTAAGGAAATTCCCTTCCTTCCTAGTTTTCTGAGTGTTTTTATCATGAAAGCAAGCCCTACCTCTGAGAGCATCCATGTGTAGTAAGGGCAGGTAAATCTTCATGGCTCTGGAGCCCAGGGCCCCTCACATTACCCACCCAACCTTAACAGAGGGTGGGTTAAATAGAACCTCAGCCACTAAATCTAGAATAGAAATCTAGAATCCCAATTCATCAAGCCAAACCCTGAAGTCCAGCTAGGATGACTTCTTTTTTTTTTTAAGTTTTTTTTTTTTAATGTTTATTTATTTATTTTGAAAGAGAAGGGAGCATGACTGGGAGAGGGGCAGTGAGAGAGGAAGCAAGAGAATCCCAAGCAGGCTCTGCACTGCCAGTGCACAACCTAACATGGGGCTCGATCCCATGAAAGAATGCCTAGAAACAACATGAAAACATATGAAAGTATAAAACTCATTGATAAAGTTAAATATACAGTCAAATTCAGGGCACTCTAATATTGTAATGGTGGTGCATAAATCGCTTTTTAATTTATTTTTTAAACTTACATCCAAGTTAGGGTTTTTTTTTTTTTTTTAAGAGAGAGCGCATGAGCAGGAGAGAGAGAACCTTAAGCAAGCTCCACACTCAGCATGGAGCCTGGTGCCGGGCTCAATCTCACAATCATGACCTGATTGGAAATCAAGAGTGGGATGCCCAACCTGCTGAGCCACACAGGTGCCCTTAAGTTTCTTTATTTTATTTATTTAAAAATTTGTTAATATTTATTTATTTTTGAGAGAGACAGAGTGTGAGCTGGGGAGGAGCAGAGAGAGAGGGAGAATCTGAAGCAGGCTCCAGGCTCTGAGCTATCAGCACAGAGCCTGATGTAGGGCTGGAACCCATGAACCATGAGATCATGACCTGAGCTGAAGTCCAACACTTAACTGACTGAGCCACCCAGGTTCCTTTAAGTTTTTATTTTAATCACCTGGTCCTCATCACAAGTACACTCCTTAATTCACATCACTTATTTCACCCATTCCCCCCATCCTCTGGTACCCATCAGTTTGTTCTCTAGAATTAAGAGGTAGGATGACTTAGTGCACCTGGGTGGCTCATTTAGCTAGGCATCCAACTTCGGCTCAGGTCATGATCTCACGGTTTGTGAGTTTGAGCCCCACATTAGGCTCCACATTGACAGTGCAGAGCCTGTTTGGGAGTGTCTCTCTCCCTCTCTCTCTCTCTCTCTCTCTCTCTCTCTCTCTCTCTCTGCCCCTCCCCCACCCATGCTTTCTCTCACTATCAAAATAAATAAGCAAACTTAAAAAAAAAAGTAGGATAACTTATTTCTTGTCCTTTTAGATCCCTGATTTTCCCCATGCTGTTCTGCTATCCAACACATTATCCTTAAAGGCCCTTCTTCTTTCAGCTGAAGCTGAAAGCTATTGAGCTTTTCTGTACCTCTTTTAGGGCTTGGGGATCTTGGTAAGATTGACAAGGTTCCTTGTTCCATGGACCTCACAATCTAATTAGGGGAGAGAGATGATAAACCTATGAAGAAAAATGTCAGGTAATATTAAATTTTCTGCAGATAGAGAAAATAGGGTGGTTTAATGGTCACTAGGCAGTTACTTAGATTGAGTAGGTAGTCATGGAGGGCTTCTCTGAGTAAGCTGATGAATTTGATGGAACTGAATGGAATTATTCTCTGTAGGACTTTTTAAAAAGCAACTGTTTCCATGACAACTATCTATGGACTTAACAAATGTGCATGGTCATTTATAAGTATAGTAACGTGTGCTACTTTCCTAGGACAGTTGATCAACAGCATCTTTCACACCATTTCCAGCCAGTGCCAGCCCTAAAAAGCGATCCCTCAATACCACGCAATTTGGGAGCAAGCTACAAGCCACTTCTCTACTCTCTAGGACAGTCATCTGAGGTTCTCACCACACCCCATGCTGCCCCTGAGCTTTGGCCCTTCTGCCTAGAATTCTCCTTTCCTGAGCCTTTACATGCTTCTCTGTAGCATTCTTGGCGTGCTTACCTCATCAGGGTCTTATTAAATGCCTCCCCGCTCCTGATGGCCTCTCCCATAGTCTCTGTTTTATGTTCTTTTCAGCACTCATTAGAATTTGAAATTATTTTGTACTATTTGTCTCTCCTGTTTAGAAGGTAAGATGCTTCAGGGCAAAGATGTGTTTTCTTTTGCTCAGCACTGTGTTCCCTGGGGGCCTATGTGAGCACCTGAAATACAGTTTGGGGACAATAAATGTTTGCTGAATGAACATCCACATGGAACAGGATTGTATTAGCTAACACTCTACAGATGAGAATCTTCCAAGCTCAACTGTAAGCATAGTTCTTCATTCACTTCAGTGCGTGGTTATGAGAGTGGGCTCTGGATCTAGATGTCCTGTACTCAAACCCCTACCCTCTTCTTACTTGTCAAGTAAGATCCCCAAGCACTTTTTCCAACTTTGAAGGGATGCTAATTGTATATACCTCAATGTCAATGTAAAGATTAAATGAGTTAATACCTATAAAATGTTTATAGTTATGCTTGGCATGTCTTGTTACTATTCCCTAGTATCCAGTGCAGTGCCTGGTACCCAGTAAGTAATTGCCAAACATAAATGAAATTTTATGGTACAGCAATTATTCCAGGCTTTCATTAGACATTGTGGTGGATTTCTTTAAAAAGCTTCCCAGAGGGGCACCTGGCTGGCTCAGTTGATAGAACATGCGACTCTTGATATCGGGGTCTTGAGTTCACACTCCACATTAGGCGTGGAGCCTACTTTAAAAAAATTGTAAAAAGCCTCCTAGAGATTATAATCTAGTATGAGGGAAGTGGTGTGTAAACAAAAAGTTTAAAAAATATCCCAAGAATAGGATGGCTATTGAAGAGACAAAATTATCTGCCACTTTGGAACCTGGTTCATAGTGATGATGGCATCTAGGATCTTTGGCATCCAGAAGCGGGGATGGGCTCAAGTTTGGCTGATGGAGGAAGCATTGAGCTGGCTTCTATGGAATGAGGAGGTGGTGAAACAGGGTAAAGGTAGAGGGTGTTTTTTCCAGGTGTGAGTTCATAGTGATGGAGAAGGCCTAGTTCTAGTTTCTGATTGACTAGGAAGTTGCTGATGTGTTTTGTCTCAGGAAGATCTCAGATTTTTAAACCTCGTTTGAAGGTAGGGCCATCAATAGGTAGGTATACATGTAACTCACTCTAGAAATTCCCCCCCAATAGAACCCATTTTCCTACAGGTGGATTGGGGATAACATGATCTCCAAAGGTAGTTGTGAGAGCATAACATCATCCAAGTAGTCAGGGAAGCTTTGGAAGTCAAGGAAACCATGATATCACAGAAGGGCAATAGCATCTTGGGAGGAGGAAATGGAAGGGGCTTCTATTACCATGGGAGCCAGCCCTGGCCCTTGTTGCTCCAACCTCAGTGACAAAGGAGGAACGTAAGTGTGGGTATCTTTGATGGTTGTGTATTTAGTCTTTTAGGGGGGAGATAAACAATAAGATTCTTTTTTCAAGCCTCTGCCCAGCCTCACTGGTCTCTTTCTTCTCCCTTTGGTCATCTTTAAGATTCTTGTCTAAATTTGCTTCAGCCCTTGAGACCAAATCTGTTTATGTGCCACATACCAAGAGTCCAAGCTAAGAGACCAACTGGGGAAAATGCAAAGCGTGGAGCAGAAAGGCATCAGAATGCTAATCTGACCTCAAGATGCTGAGAGAAGTGAACCAGCTTTTGAGGGATCCTTTGTCCTTTAAGAGCCTAGGATGAATTCCTCCTACTTGAGGGAACGCAGAGCCTTCAAAGGTTTTGAGTGTGCTTTTTAACCCAGGAGACTGATGTTTCCAAATGGCTATCACAATGCCTTTAGACAGGCAGAGCCCTTTCCTTACTCCCAGGAGATAATCTAGAAGGAAATATATGTGTGTATATGTGTGACACAGTGACAAAATTTCATTCAGGTACAAGTGACTGATATCAGAGGCCTTTGGAAAGTCTCTTCAGACAAGGGAGAAGGGTATCAGGGTAAACTTTCCTGAGTGTCAGTAGCCACAGGACTGAGAATGGGAAATTTGAGAACGTGTGAAAGCTGTAATACTTTTTGGAGCACCTCTGAAGATATAAATTCCCACCCATAGTTTGGAACACACACTTGTATTTTTATAACCTAATTTGTTCCAAAAATAACTATGTCTGATATCCAGAAGTGTGAAGGCTCAGAAGAAAAGGGAAGTGGGGAAGAGAAAGGATTTTTTATCCTCTTGATTTTGTGAGGAAAACAAAACAAGTCTTCCAAAAAAAAAAAGATCTGCTTTTATAATTTTCTCAGCATCTTGCCAGTGTTCACTTACTGGGAGGAAGAGGAGGAGGAGGAGGAGGAGGAGGAGGAGGAGGATAAGACCTGGGGCTGTAGTGGAGAGAGCTGACAAAATACACTCTTCTCATTAACTGGCGCCCACAGGGCAGCAATTCCCAATTTAAGGAAGGAGAATCTGCATCCTTACCCTTCCAATCGCTCCATACCCACCAGCCCTCCGCCCCCCCCTTCCCCGTGTCAGTGATTTAAAAAGCCCTTTCTTGTCCCTGCTGCTCTTTTCAGGAAATTCTGAAGATAGCCTCAGACAACAGGAAACGGGACAGGAGGTGGGGGTGGAGGGGGGGAAAACCGACAGTTACATGGTACACATCAATTTCATGGGTCCTTGAGGGCTGTGCACAACCTCTGTAATGAGACGGTAGTAATAGCAGCGATCATCATTGGCAGCATTGCCAATGACCGTGCCTCAATGTTGAACCCCATATCTCCGTGCCAACCACTTGCATCATCGCATTCAATCCTCACAAGCCTCCCCCAAGCGAGGAATGAGGAGGAACCGAGGCTCAATTGAAGCACTGGTGGCTGGTGGGGTGCAAACCCATTCTGTCCCACCCACCCCGGAACCGTTCCCAGGTGGATTCAGGCCTGGGATTTTCGTGCCACATTCACTCCTGAAACGGTCATCTGTAGCACAGATGGTTCTATCTAGGGACGAATTACGGTCCACCCGGCACTGGGAAAGAACGGCCTCCGGGCAGCTCTCAGCGGAACTTTCCTGTCGGCGGCGCGTGTTCCCGTCCGGGCGGCCGGGCGCGCGGTCCAGGAGGGGGACACTTTCTGGCGCGGACCGCGAGAGGAGTCTGCGAGCGCCGCCGCCGGAGAAGACCGACTCTCGGCCCGAGCCAGCCCGCGGCGCCCGGGCCTGGCCGGCCGCTTCCCGCCTCAGCCGCCACCTCCGCCCCCGCCGCCGCAGACGCAGCCGAGCAGGAGAAGCGGGAAGCGCAGCCAGTTGGCCCTGCCCGGCCCGGCGCGGCCCGGAGCCGCGGCGCAGGAGGTGAGTGCCGGTGCTGGCCCCCGGCTCCGGGCTTGGGCCGCCGGGACGGCAACAATGGGGGCCGAGTGGGGACGCGGCCCGGGCCCGTGGCGCTCAGCGGCCTGGGGCAGCAAGCCCGTCCCAGCGGCCCGGGCCTTGGGGCGCTGGATCCCCACTGGGGAACTCCAGTGGCCGGAGCCTTGGCTGGGGTTTTGGCCTCGACCCGGGGCCTCTGTGGCTTGGTATTTAGTATCTTGGTAGCCAGGAAAGGGAGTCACAGGGGCTCGGAGACTTAACTCCAGTGGTGTGCGCTCTTGACGCTTAATGCGGACACCCTGGAAGCTAACCATAGTGGGGTGGATGTTGGGGGGGGGGCTTGCGTTTGGAATTCTAGGGCCCTCCGTGTGCCTGGTCCCTAAGGCACATCGGGATGTGTCTCCCCCCGCGCCCCCTCTGTCCCACGTCTGTGAGCTTGGCCGACTGGGGTCTGGCTGGGGAGTAGAGGCACTGTGAGTTTAGCTTCTCTGGGGTAACCCGTGATTGGTTCCTGGAACGACTGGAAGCTCAGCTGGGCACAGAGGAGTTGAGCAAAGAGCTGGATTCTCTGGCCCAGATGTATCCTGGCGTTGAAGGGTTCTCAGGCAGGGAACTGAATGTCACCAGAGTGTCACGGTGAGTAGCGTTGCCTCCCTTGGTGTTAGGGTGAGCTGGAGTTGTGATTTGGAGAGTGTGGAGAAGTGTTGGTAGGCTGCCGAGTTTGGTAGGTTGCTTTATGTGGGCCACGGTGATGGCAGCCTGGGAGATGAACAGGAGAACTTTGCAGAGTGGGCTTTCTGATAGAGAATGACCTTTTACTGCGGGGGAGTGGGTGACTCAGATCTGTTAGAATTCCCGTGCTTGCTAGTGGATGTGGCTGACTATGTTAGTGACTGGACACCAAGGTGGATGGGGCTGGAAAGGGCTTTTGGGGGCTGAAAGAGTTTGTTCCAGAGTAGAAGACACTGTGGAATCATTCCTTTTCACTCCAAGTCAGAATGGTAGCTGTCCTTGACAGTATTTTAAGTAAAGAATTTCTTTGTGGTATTTGGATCCAAAGCTTTCTTCTGTACTTTTCTTTTTTTTTTTTCCTCCTGTTTTTGAATTGTGACTCATACTTTCATTTCAGCACTGTGGCTATTGTTTGTAATGCTAGACAAACTTAGACACCATAATATATGTAAATTCTAGGGGTTTTCAGTCCAGTTCTTAGAAATCTAAATTAATTTCAGAGCCTGTTTTCACTAATTTGTGTGTCATTGTTTAATGTGTGCAACTCTACAGAGGGATGTGAAAACCCTAACAGTTTATGTTGTTAAATGTTCTTTGTATCCCTAATCCATGAAACTTCATTTTCTCCTGCTGCCATGAAGTCATTATGTTGAATCTGGTAAATCTTAGTGACTGCCATTTGAGCTTTTACAGAACATTATCTTCTTCACTAGAAGTGTTGTCCGTCTTCAGTGAATTTGGTCTGCACACTGTGTCTCATCTGTATTATTGAAGGCAGTGTGCAAACTCCAGCTCTGAGGCCTGCAGCTGTGCACCAGAGCTCTGTGTGTAGCATTCAGGCAAAGTTGGTGTGTTGTCTGTAGATGAGGTATGAAACTCTATACAACAAATGGCAGTATCAGACCATTGCACCTTCTGAGTTTATTTAGAGTGTTAAGAGGTACTGCCCAGTTGGAGTCTATAAATTTTCAGTGAAATGTGAGGTAATTCTGACTATCTGTAGGTTGTACTAATAGTTCTGGTTTCCCCCCCTTAATCTTTAAAAAATCCTGTATGTCCCTTGATTTCTGTCTCTCTTAAATTTTTATATTTTAAATAGTTAACTCTTTCATAAACCAGTGTCTGTTGAATTATGACAGGTACTGTGTTGGGCATCTTTACAATGGTAATATTTTTGGCATTTTAATAGTAGTTCTTAGTTCAGAAGTGGCTATAGGTCTGTGAGAGAAGAAGTGGTTCAGGTATATTATGCTTTTAATTGGTAAAGCTGCTGAATGAAGTTTTTTATACAGTATTAATTTTGACTAGTGAAAATTGATTGTCTTCATATATTTTCATGAAAAAGGTGAGCTATAATGTGTTCACATTAGTATGGGATTGTTTTTGCATTAATTTAAATACACCTGTTAACTTTAAGTATTTCTGTAGACAGACCACAGGTAACATTTTGTTTCTGTGTGTGTTTGTGAATAGTGATTTATAAATACTGTATATGTGCTTGGGTTCCCCAGGAAGCTGTCACACTTTCCTTTCCACTGTGGTTTGGGAGCATGAAGGCGTTGCTTACCCCCTTTGTCTGGTTCACTGTATGTAGGCTGGGAGTGTCTGCTGATCACTTGGAGTGCTGTCCCCTAGAACAGGAGGAATAAGATTGAGGTAAGGCTCAGTCTATTTGAAATTGCTTGCCTCTTGGTTTTCACTGCATACAATATAATGTAAATTATATTTGAAAAAAAATTTTTGCCTTAATCGTTAATCTCCATTCTGATCTAGTAGAATGAAATTCTGTCCTTTGCTCTCTTCTCTCTCTGTGTTTATATTTTGGCCAAAAATCCAAGGCACTCACATGATAAATTCTTTAAAATATCTTTCATTTTCTGTCTAGAATGTTCACTTGATCAAAGAAAAGAAAAAATGGTTTACATATGTTGTTTTGAAAAAAAATTTTTTATTATTACAT
Source organism: Panthera uncia (assembly GCF_023721935.1). NCBI lineage: Eukaryota > Metazoa > Chordata > Mammalia > Carnivora > Felidae > Panthera > Panthera uncia. The sequence continues at coordinate 19,256,696 of NC_064816.1, forward strand.
TTTATTTATTTTTGATAGACAGAGCACAAGTGGGGGAGGGGCAGAGAGAGACGGAGACACAGAATCCAAAGCAGGCTCCAGGCTCTGAGCTGTCAGCACAGAGCCCAATGCGGGGCTTGAACCCACAAACCGCGAGATCATGACCTGAGCGGAAGTCAGAAGCTTAACCGACTGAGCCACCCAGGTGCCCCAACATATGTTGTTTTAAAAGCAAAGTGATTGCTGAAAGAAGTGTTTTTGAATACCTCTTAGTCAAATGGATTGACTTCAGAAACTCTTGGAAAGAAGCCTTAGAGTTTTTGCTTTTTTTTTTTTTTTAATTTTTTTAACGTTTATTTATTTTTTGAGAGACAGAACTTGAGCAGGGAAGGGGCAGAGAGAGAGAGGGAGTTACAGAATCCAAAGCAGGCTCCAGGCTCTGAGCTGTCAGTACAGAGCCCAATGCGGGGCTCAAACCCACAAACTGTGAGATCATAACCTGAGCCGAAGTCGGACACTTAACTGACTGAGCCACACAGGCGCCCTGTGATTTTGCTTTATGTAGGAAAATTCTGAGGTGTCTAGTACAATAGGAAGGGCATGGTCTTTGGAGTCATCCCACCTCTACTTCTTTCTTGCTTTTTGACCTGGGTAAGCTGTTAACCTTTCTGAGCCTTGTTTTATTTATTTATTTTTTTCCTTCTGTAAAATGAGGATAGTATAACCTTCTCTGCAGATTGTATTGGGGACTGAAGATGAAGGCCTAGTACTTTGTAGGTAGTCAGTGCTTGCTGTTAGTAGTAGTGTCTTGCTCTTAGTAGCTGTTAGTGTAGTTAGAAGTAGTAATGGGGGCACTATTTTCAGTAGTATTAGTAGTAGGAGCATAGCCAGGTGCTGTGCACGGATGAGGGGCTCAGTTTCTTTGTCTGGTGAGGAAGGCAGCCTGCTGTCTGCACCTGTTTGTACTCTGGACAGGTGAGAGAATTGCCGAGGTAGTCTTTATCTAGTACTGGTGGGCAGGAGTCCACACTATAAAGTCCAAGGTCATTCCTGGCACTGGTAGGTTTTTTTTCCTGGCAGTTTCTATGGAGAAGCCAGGAGGTAACTGTTCGGCATGTCCTTGTTTTGAGAACTGTAAGCATTCCCATTTACACTGCTAGAGTATGACAGGCAGCATCATGTTCTGTGTATCCCATGGTCAGGATGTTTCTCTAGCTTTCGTCTTATCAGAGACCTGGCTTTGGTCTTTTTGCTAGGAAGGCTCCAGATGCTAGAGAGATTTGTCATCTTTCTCTAATTTGGGGTATTTTGATAGAATATAGCACTCTGTTCAGAAAGTTTTTGGTGAACAGAAGGTTGACAGCCTTTGTTACAGAATTGTTCAGTTTTATTTTTTCCCTATGGGAGGAAAAAAAGAAGTCAAGAGAAAAGTAAGAATAAGTATAAGCCAGATAGAAGTAATTAGAAATAACCGGCCATACAACTCTTCCAGTTTTCCTTAGTCAAATCCCTCCTCCATTGTGGCTGGTCTTTAACTTCTGTTAAAAGTAAATAATATTCCTTTAGCCTTAAAATACTGTGAACATCTAGATCCTAGTATGTCTCTATTTCAACATCTCACCTTTAGACTCAGCCACTCCTGTGTCTTCTTTCTAGTCCCTCTTCTGCCACAATTTCTCTGGCACTTGATGCTGTTGTTACAGTGAACTCCTTGAACATCCCAGCATGCTGAAGCTATTCCTCTCCTAACTTTCTTCCCCATTCTAGTGATTTTCTGACTCTTAGTCTTGCATTTACCAGGAATTAAGGCACCACCATCTCTTAAAAGATTCTTTGATTCTTTCTGGATTAAGCTGAATGCCTCTCCTTTATCTGGCCATTGCAGTTCTGTCCAAGCTTCTTTCATAATTACTCTGTACACTGTACTCTTAACTTTTGGTATATTTGTGTGTTTTACAGGCTAGGTTGTAATCTGCTTGAGAGCAGGACCTTGTCTTATTTATCCTTATATCCTAATACCTAACCATCTCTGGCACTGAGTAGCTACTCAGTAAATCTTTGTGGAATGAACAAATGAATGACCTCTGCATGTGAAGTGACAGGAAATCATTCCTTGTGGAGCTGGTGGTGTGATGAGTGTTCTGATTTTAAGGCTGTGTCTGATCCTGGCTGAAACAGTGCTTCTGCCTTTGTACTTACAGGTTGTTAAAAGCAATACTTTATTTTGATTGAAAATGTGTTGCTTATTCCATATGTTCATAGTTTTCAGGCTGGGGGGGCTATTACTTGCTTTCTGTGGGTCTGGCAAAAGTTTCATTTGGAAAAAATGGAAGTTTTTCGTTGGTATTATCTAGATTTTCCTTTGGCCATTTACTGCTCTGAGCACTTTGTCCTCATGCACGAAGAAGAGTGACTAGTCAGTTTGGGTCACAAGGTCTCCAGACAGCTAGTGGCCAGCCTGGGAGTGTGTAACGAATTTAACACCAGGATGTTGTGACTTTTACCGGCTGATGGACCTTTTGGAATTGAGCTCAATGTCACCATTTTCAGGATACAAGATTAGTTGCTCAAACTTTATTCAGGAATTTGAACTCAGTGACTATGAAATTATCTGTACTAGTTCTTTGCTTAGCCTAATACTGTACTAAAACTGGAACTGATGAATTAATTCTTTGTTAGGAGGCTATGTGTTCTGAGTTACTAACCTAGAAATTATGGAATTGTGCCAATTTCATAAGTCACCCTCTTGGTTCTTCTTTGTGGTAAGATAACTTGAGGGTGTACTATCTAAATTGATTTACATTTTCATGGTTGATCAGATCACATAAGAATCCCACTGAAGGCCAAGTGTGAGGAACCTTATTAAAGCCTATATAATGTAGTCTTCTTTCATGCAGTTGACAAATATAACATACTGCAGAAAAGGAAAGCATGAGAAGTAGTTAAAGGTAAAAATTGATATGAGATAAGGAAAACTGAAACAAAGTATAAGGCACATTAAGTGTGGCAAGCAACTGTTGAAGATATTCTGTGAGCAGTGTTAAGATTTTGAGAAGGAAATTGTTGTAATGTAGGTTAGAAGCAATAAAAACAAAAATCATTTCAGCCAGCATAGGCACATTGGCTTTACTAGCGCCCACTTATGGTCTTAAAACATCATCAGTGAAAGTTATACATAGGCAGAAATGAAAATGTTTGCTTTATAAGTATACCTTGCACATGTATGGTATTACAGCTCATAACTTTCATATACATTTCCTTTACTTTACCCTCCCAACAACCCTGTGAAGCAGGTAGCCCCATTTTACAGTTGACGAAACAAACACAAAAGTGAAGTAGCTTGCTTTCAAGTGCACAAAGCCATTAAGAAGAAAAGCTTCTAGGTTTTCTGATACTAAGTTTAGGACCCCTTTTATGTCCTTATAGGATATTGTTAGGGCTTCAGTTTGGGGGGACAGTTACCCCTTATTCCAGGCTTCTGGCCAGGAAAGGATACCCACAAAGAATATAGTGCCACGCAGGGAGTAGAGCATCTGCTCTGTTAACAGTTGCCTGGAAACTCTGGAAGAGGCTGAATGGGGGAGGAACCTAGAGGGAGAGGAGCCCCACTGTCCTCACACATCACTTATTGGTCAAGAGAAAAACCCAGAATCAGGTGGAAATGTTTTTTTGCAATATTTGACACTAGTAGTGGTCTTCCTCCTAACATAATGATGTATAGAAATTGGACCCCAAAAAATGTGGGAAAGAATTCTTTAGGTGTGATTCTGACTTGAGCTCAGGCTCTCTGCCCTCATTGTGCCTTCCAGTTCCACTGTGTTCCCCACACTGTTTCTCCACCTTTCTCTTCCCCACTGTTTCACCCACCTCAGCTTGGATGCTGGTTTGCCATGGCCCACAGTTTCAGTGCTGCCTTCCCTGGGTCTGAGAACCCTTTGCCTGCCTGACTTTGTATACCGTCTGTTCTGCCAGTTGCCATCCCTAAACTTTCACCTCTGGCTTCTTTTGTTAACCCTAGGTTGCTTAGTGTTTCTAGGGAATCAGGAAAATAGGATGTGTTGACTGACCACAGTTCCCACTGCTTCAGTTGAGTTGAGCTCTGACCCTCATGGTGCTCCTGTGCTGCCTTCTTAGGGTCCCATTCCCATAGCAACTGCTTGCATGTTTCCCAAAGCTCATTTTTTCTTTTTTTTTTCTTTTTAAAATTTTTGTTTGTTTTGTTTTTTATTTTTAATATTTATTATTATTATTATTTTTTTTTTATTTTTTTTTTTCAACATTTTTTATTTATTTTTGGGACAGAGAGAGACAGAGCATGAACGGGGGAGGGGCAGAGAGAGAGGGAGACACAGAATCGGAAACAGGCTCCAGGCTCCGAGCCATCAGCCCAGAGCCTGACGCGGGGCTCGAACTCACGGACCGCGAGATCGTGACCTGGCTGAAGTCGGACGCTCAACCGACTGCGCCACCCAGGCGCCCCAATATTTATTATTTTTGAGAGAAAGAGAGGGAGCTTGCACATAAGTGGGCAAAGGGCAGAGAGAGAGGGAGACAGAGGATCCGAAGTGGGCTCTGTGCTGACAGCAGAGAGCCTGATATGGGACTTTAACTCATGAACACAGACCATGACCTGAGCTGAAGTCAGAGGCTCAACTGACTGAGACACCCAGGTGCCTCTCTCTCTCTTTTTTTTTTTTTAATTTTAAATTTTTAATTTTTTATATTTTTAAAGTAATCTTTACCCAGTGTGGGGCTTGCACCCACAACCTGAAGATCAAGAGTTGTAGCTCCACTGACTGAGCCAGCCAGGCACTGCCCCAAGGCTCATTTTTCCCTTAGGCCCTAGACCTGCCCTCCATCTCCCTCATTCATTTTTTTTTTTTTTTAAGTTTCTTTATTTATTTTGAGAGAGAGAAAGAGAGAGAGAGAACATGGTGTTGGGGACAGAGAGTGAGGGATAGGGAGAATTCCAAACAGGCTCTGGGGAGGGCTTAATCCCAGGCACCGTGAGATCATGAGCTGAGCTGAAACCAAGAGTTGGATGCTTAACCAACTGAGCCCCGGGCTCCCCTCTCCCTCATTCTTGACCGTGACCTCACTTTAAGGCTTGTGCTCCCTATTTTTCCCCCTTGTCTTTGTATCATGACACTTTCATTGCTCAGAGTCTCTTGCTTTGGAAAGTCCTTAACTTTTTAACCCCACCCCCACCCCGCTGATTATACCAGTAATATATGAGCACGGTAAAATTCAGGCATTTTTTAAGTAAGGAAAGGAAACCAGAATCCCATGTCTCAGTGTTAATCACCATTAAGAATTCAGTCTATATTTATTCACATTTTTTTCTACTATGTATGCTAATGTGAATGTATGTGAAAGAGAGAGGTAAGTAATTCCTTTTTACAGAAATGGGATCACAATATAGCTACTCCTCTACAAATATTTTTCAATATGTGTGTAACTAATATATAATATATAACTATATTTCCTTACCACCTGTTTTATCTAGGTCTCTTAATGCTTTGTGGTTTGGCTTAATGGTTTTATCTTGAACATTTTCTCCTGTTTAGTACATGTATCTATCATATATTTTAATAGTTACATGGTATTATATTGCATTGTATCAACTTTTCTAGTCCCCTGGTGACAGACATTTGTTTCTGTCTTTGTAGCAACAAGCATCCTTGTGTGTATATATATACATGTATATGTGTATATATATACATATATATATGTATATATATACAAGATGCACCTCTTTGTATACATTATATACATCTTTATATACATTGTATACTTCCTAGGCAAACTCCTACAAATAGAATTTCTTTGTCAAAGGATACACATGTTGGGGTGCCTGGTTGGCTGAGTCAGCTAAGCATGGTACTTCAGCTCAGGTCATAATCTCATGGTTTGTGAGTTCGAGCCCCGCATTAGGTGCTGTGCTGATAGCTCAGAGCCTGGAACCTGCTTTAGATTCTGTCTCCCTCTCTGTCTGCCCCTCCCCTGCTTGCACTCTCTCTCTCTCTCTCTCTCTCAACAATAAACAAACATTAAAAAATTAAAAAACAAAAGATATGCATGTTTAAAATTTTTCTAGCAATAGGGGCACCTAGGTGGCTCGTCAGTTAAGCATCTGACTTTGCCTCAGGTCATGATCTTATGGGTTGTGAGTTCGAGCCCCCACATCAAACTCTGTGCTGATAGCTCAGAGCCTAGAGCCTGCTTCGGATTCTATGACTCCCTGTCTCTCTGCACCCCCTCCCCACCCTCTGCCAACTCACGCTCTGTTTCTCTCTCTCCCTCTCTCTCAGAAATAAATAAACAAATAAAATTTTTCTAGACGTTACCAAATAACTTTAAAAAGATTGTATTTTTTCTTCTTTAGCACTGAACATTATCAATATATTTAATCTTTGCCAATTTGAAGCCTGTGTAACTAATTTGTTTGAAGCCTAGATAACATTTTCTTGTTGAGGAGAATGAGCATCTTTTCATGTATTTATTTCATACATTATCGATCAATTAATTAGTTAGTTGATTAATCGGTGTCTCCTTTCTAGCATATTCCTGTTCTCTCCCCTTTTAGTTTTTACCTTACATGCAAGGTAGAACCATAATAACTTTACTTAGTTCTGGGCCTCTCATGCTACCCTAGCCTTCTCCTTCCTATCCTTGTTTCTTATCTAAAATGCAGTTTTACTGCCATTTCCGTACCACCTGTTTTATCTATGTGTCTTAATGTTTTGTGTTCTGGCTTCTGGTCTTATGTGTCTCCTGAACACTATTTCTGAGGTGAAATCCATGTTGTTGGGACAACATTTTTTCTTCTGGGTGTTTGTTCTCCCTTGTTTTGACCAACTTCTCACTCCCCACCGTCTTTGCAGGGAGGGAAGTCACGCATGAATGAACTTTTTACTATGGAAAATTTCAAACATATACAGCAACAGGGAGTATAGTGTATTAACCCCATGTACCTATCACCCAGTTTCAACAATTATCAGCATTTCCCCAATTTTTTCTTTCAATTGTCCTCCTCACTTTTTTGTTGTTGTTGGTATGTTAAATTTTTTTTAATGTTTATTTATTCATTTTATTTAAAAAAAATTTTTTTTAACATTTATTTGTTTTTGAGACAGAGAGAGACAGAGCATGAACGGGGGAGGGTCAGAGAGAGAGGGAGACACAGAATCTGAAACAGGCTCTAGGCTCTGAGCCATCAGCACAGAGCCCGACTCGGGGCTGGAACTCACGGACCGTGAGATCATGACCTGAGCCGAAGTCGGACGCTCAACCGACTGAGCCACCCAGGCGCCCCTCATTTTATTTTTTAATGTTTATTTTTGAGAGAGAGACACAGAGTGCGAGCAGGGGAGGGGCAGAGAGAGAAGGAAACACAGAATCTGAAGCAGGCTCCAGGCTCTGAGCTGTCAGCACAGAGCCTGATGTGGGGCTCGAACTCATGAACTGCAAGGTCATGACCTGAGCTGAACCGACTTGGCCACCCACGTGTCCCTGTTGTGGGTATGTTTTAAAGCTAAATCTCAGACATTGTCATTGAGTGTATATGTCTTACTAATAAGAACATTCTGTTTTTTTTTAAACATCATTACCTTGCCATTTTCTACCCTACTAAAAATTAACACTATTTCCCAGATAGTGAGGACTTGATTTTTAATCCTGACTCTGATACCTGCTGTTTAACTTGGGCAATTTATAAGTTTGTTTTCTCCTCTTGAATGGTAGTGAGGATAATCATGATAATTCTGTCTCATCAGATTGTTGTGAGATTATCTCATATACTCCCACATAAAGTGCTTAGTACAGTGCTTTACCTACGTGGGGTGCAAACATATTTTGTCTCACTCTGTCTTTATTCATCCATTCATTCATTCAGCAGATATTTTTTGAACATGTGTGTTTTAGCTGAAGAGGAGACATTGACCTTGGCTTCTAGGATTCTGCACTGTCTTAATTCTCTGCCTTCCTCTCAGATGTGCCTTTGTAAAAGTCCTTCCTTTTGTCCCGTGGATATGGATGTAACCCAGGTTTGTTGTTTTCCTTCTATTCCCTCTGTATCCTGGCCCTCAGAGACCTAGCTCTTCCACTCCCACCACCTCAGGCTCTCTAAGTGACTCAATTCTATAACCCTTGTTTCTTTATCAAGCAGTAAACCCACATTTCTTCCTGGCTTTTGGACATTTTTGTCTGACCAGGGGAATTACTGTAAAGTGCACTGAATTGAGTCTGCAGACCAGGACTGCAGCTACATCTTGGCCACTAACTTCATGGCTTGGGCAATTCAGTCACCTCTCTTGGTCTTGGTATTCTCGGTCAGAAGGACAGAAGGGCTGAGTTAGAGTCTGAAGTCCTATCCAGCTTTAAAAGCCTATCAGCTGTGAGGAGGTGGTTTTAGAAGTGTTCTACTCAACATATATGGAACCATAGCCACCATTCTGCTCCCCAAACAAGTTTCTGGCTTCCCCACCTGGCCCGTCCCAGGAAATCCAGGCTTTACCCTGTGGCTCTTCCCTCTCATTTGTCCTCAGCATAATAAGACTGGTTACCTCATGGCTAGATCTTCAGTTAGTCTTGATTCCTGGCTCTTCCTGGAACATACCTTTGCATCTATATTCACATTGTTTCCTTTGGTTATGTTCATGTTGTTTCCCCTGAGTTCTGGCCATTGAAATTATGACCATCTTGGTAGGCTTAGTTCAGGTGACAGCTTTATCCATATTGGAAGTGAGTCTTCCCTCCTCTGACTCTCATGACTAGCAGTATATCAGTGACATTTTACAATATGCCTGGTACTTCAGATATTTGCATAAGTTTTTCTTTTTTCTTTTTTCTTTTTTTACCTTCTGGTTTGTAATCTCCTTTAGTACAGTTACCACATTTACATTGTGTATTATTTTTCATCATACAGTATTTAGCATAATTCATTGTGCTAATAGTTTTGCAATAAATGCTTTTTGAATAAGTGACTGAACTAAAGTGGACTTTGCTTCAAGGTAAGAACATTTATAGAATTTTTTAAATTTTTTAATGTTTATTAATTTTTTGAGGAAGAGAGAGAGAGTGAGTAGGAGAGGGGCAGAGAGAGAGAGAGAGAGAGAGAGAAGAGAGAGAGAATCTAAAACAGGCTCCTGGCTCTGAGCTGTTAGCATAGAGCCTGATGTGGAGCTTGAACTCACGAACTGTGAGATCATTATTGAGCCAAAGTCAGATGCTTAACTGGCTGAGCCACCCAGGCGCCCCTACAGAAATGTTTTTAAACCCCAGAGTTCAAAGGATGTGATAATTAAATAGTCAAGAATGAAGAAGGCCTAGCTTGTGAAATGGTACTAATGGTACTAATTTAGACACTAATTCCTTGATTTCAAAATTCAAAGAATCCTCTCGTTTCCTGTCTTGTCTCAGAGTTGGGAACATTTTTGACTTTTGGATAATATGACTTAGTTTCTCCAAAGCATTGCTGTTAACACTGTTGTCATCATGGAGTAGCTAAAGATAATCAACATTTATTGGAAGCTAACTTAACCATATGCTAGGCAATGTGCTATTTTTTCACTTAATTTAAAAAATAATCTTATATGAGATATACACTATTACTGTTCTCATTTTATAAATGAAGAAACCTATGTTTAGAGAAATTAGGTAACTTCTTATTTATTTATTAACATTTTTAAATGTTTATTTTTTTTGAGAGAGGGAGTTTGTGTGTGAAAGTGCTTGCAGGGGAGGAGCAGAGAGAGAGGGAGAGAGAATCCCAAGTAGGCTCCATGCTCTTAGCACAAAGCCTGAGGTGGGGCTCGATCCCAGGAACTGTGAGATCATGACCTGAGCCTAAATCAAGAGTCAGAAGCTCAACCCACGGAGCCATCCAGGTTCCCCTTTTAATGTCCTTTAGATAGAAAATGGCAATGCTGGGACTCTGACTCAGGCCATATCATCTTAGAGACCATATTCTTTTTTTTTTTTTTTTTTTTAAGCTTATTTATTTTTGAGACAGAGAGTGTGTGCACACGCATGTGGGAGAGGCAGAGAAAGAGGGGAGAGAGAGAACCCTAAGTAGGCTTTGCACTGTCAGCAAGGAGCCCGATATGAGGCTTGAACTCACGAACTGTGAGATCATGACCTGAACTGAAACAAAGAGTCATTAATTTTTTTTTTTAATTTTTTCTTGAATGTTTATTTATATTTTAGAGAGAGAGAGACAGAGAGTGTGTGTGAGTGGCAGAGTGGCAGAGAGAGAGGGAGACACAGAATCTGAAACAGGCTCAGCCGAGCTGTCAGCACAGAGCCCGATGCCGGGCTCGAACCCACAAACTGAGATCATGACCTGAGCCGAAGTTGGACACTTAACCGACTGAGCCACCCAGGCACCCCTGCCCATGTTCTTTTTTATTTTTTATTTGTGGTTTTTTTTTTTTTTTTTCAGAGCCCGTATTCTCCTCCTCCTCCTTTTTTTTGTTTTTAATTTTTTTTTTCAACGTTTTTTATTTATTTTGGGGACAGAGAGAGACAGAGCATGAACGGGGGAGGGGCAGAGAGAGAGGGAGACACAGAATCGGAAACAGGCTCCAGGCTCCGAGCCATCAGTCCAGAGCCTGACGCGGGGCTCGAACTCACGGACCGCGAGATAGTGACCTGGCTGAAGTCGGACGCTTAACCGACTGCGCCACCCAGGCGCCCCCTTTTTTTTTTTTTAAAGTAGGCTGCACACCCAGCATGGAGCCCAATGTGAGGCTTGAACTCAACGACCCTGAGATCAATACCTGAGCTGAGATCAATCAAGAGTTGGACCCTTAACTGAGCCAACCATGCCCCCTAGAGACCATATTCTTAATTGGTTTTACTGCTTTCCTGTCCAAAACACATTTACTGCCAGTTGGCTCTTTTGGCATTTATTTTCACTCATCTCTTATCCAATAACTTGCATGAGTTTCTTCATTTTTCCCTTCCCAATACCAGCTATGCTTCTGTTGTTCTTCCTGATTTGGGTGAAGGTATGCCTTTGTTCTTTGGAGTCATCCAGACTTCAAGCCTCAAAGTCCTATTTAATTCCTCCCTTTCCTTCCCATGCAGCAATTGTTTGAGTTTTCCTTGGTAGTGCCTTACCCTTGCTCCATTCTTTCTGGTTTCTTTGCCTTCCTCTTAACCTAAGCCCTCCAGGTCTAGTCCTGGATTGTGACAGCTGATCTTTTTCCCTCCATTCTTTCACCTTTGCAGTTCTGAAAGGATTGCCTTTCACCCTTCTCTCTCCAGTTAAAAATCCTTGTGTGGTTCCTGTATCTGAGGTTTCTAAAAGCCAGTTTTCAAATAGTGTCGTAATCATGTGTGGGACTTCTTTAAAGCATGTTAAGTCTTCAGAATAAAACTATGAGGCTGATGCTATTATTTACAGTTTAGAGATGGGAAAATGGAGGCTTAATGAGACTGAGTCACTTACACAAGATCACTATTGGTGGGAACTGGGGAACTATGTATTTTTAATAAGCTCTTCAGATTCTGATGCCCTGAAAACACCAGGTTTAGGAAATACCAGGCAGCCTTTAACTCCTTTTAGAATCCCTTCCCTAAATATCTTTGTGGTTCCAGTGACCCCACCATATCTGAAATTTTTGTAGCATTTGACTCTTGATTGTGCCCATCTTGCTGATGTATTTCCTGATAGTGTACTTCCCTGGCTGGTTCTTTCTCTGCCTCTCTGACTTTCTGTGCAGGCTGCTATTCTCTACTCCCTCATGGTTTGGCCCATGCTTGGCTACCCTTTCCCTTCTACACATACTCCCTGAGTCTGTTCCATATTGGTGCTTCAGCTACCTGAATATGGTAGGAACACCCAAATCTGTTTTTCTGACCCCAGTTCACTTTCCAGCTATTTCTGGGATTTTACCATTAACGACACTTTATATAGAGAGAGTAGGGAAGGGGCAGAGAGAGAGAGAGAGAGAGAGAGAGAGAGAATCCCAAGCAGGCTCCATGCTGTCAGCGTGGAGCCTGACGTGGGTCTCTATCCTAGGAACTGTGAGATCATGACCTGAGCCAAAGAAATCAAGAGTCAGATCCTTAACCGACTGGGCCACCCAGGTGTCCCTATTAACAACACTATTATCTGCACCATTGTTTGAGCTGGAAACCTGGGCCATGGATAAAAGCTTGGAGTCTGGAGTTATAAGTCTCAGTTGAAATTGAATTCTACTACTCTCTAGCTGGGTAAAATTGGGACAGGCCACTTAACCTCTCTAAACCTTAGATTTCTTCTTTGTGGAATGGGGATAACCTTACTTTCCTCATGGTATTGTAGTGAAGATACTATGAGAGAATGTTGATGAAACGTTTGTAACGATTTGGTTGATATTTATGGTGCCCTTCCTGTGTACCAAGGACTGTGTTGGGTGCTGGGGAGATAGTGGTGAGTAAGGCTGCCCTCATGGGGCTCCAGTTGACTACTGAACCCTTACTGTTTTTTTCTTCTTAGTCTCTAATATTTCCTCTTTTCTCCTTTCTCATTGCCACTACTGTGGTTCAGGGTGTCCCCACCTTTTGCCAAGTGTTATAGCAGCTTCCTGCCTAATTTCCTTGCCTTCACACAGCCACCAGTGTTCCTTTTAAATTGGGAATTCAGATGATGCCACTTATCTTTCAGTGGCTCTCATTAGGGGCATATAGACTATGGGGAGCATTGCATAGAGATTGATATCAAGTCCATTTCTGAGCACAGCAGAGAAGGACTCATGGTATACTAGTTATATCTGCCAGAGACATAGAAAGGAAAGTGTTACCAAGTGCCACATGTTTGCCAATCCTTGTATAGGACAAAGTTCAGGCTTCTTAGTAAGGTCTTCACGATACTGCTAGATCAGGATCTGGCCTGTCTGCTTCTCATCTCTTGCAATTTCCCCATTTATTCCCCCAACCTATATTCCCATGGAACTGGACTTCAGCATATGTCATTCTCTCTCTCTGAATGACTTCATCCTTCTCTTCTTAAAGCTCTAATATTCAGATCCATTGCCTGCTCTGGAAAGCCTTCACCAGCTTTTCAAGGCAAAATTATCTCCTCCATCTTGTAGAACCTTATTTGCTCCTTCCTTCCCTTCCTTCCTTCTTCTGAAATATAATTCACATATCATGAATTTCACCATTTTTAATTGTTCAGTTGAGTGGCTTTTAGTACATTCACAAAGTTATACAACCATTACCACTGTCTAATTCCAGAGCATCTCATTACTACAAAAAGAAACCCACGTTTATTAAGCCATCACTCCCTATTCTCCCTTTCCCCCCATCGCGTGGTAACCACCACTAATCCACTTTCTGTTTCTATGGATTTGCCTGTTCTGGGCATTTCAAGTAAATGGAATCAGACAGTATGTGGCCTTCTGTGACTGGCTTGTCTCATGTAGCATGATGTTTTCAAGGTTCATCCATGTTGTAGCATGTGTCAGTACTTCATTCCCTTTTTAGTTTATTTTGAGAGTGAGTGAGCTGGGGAGGGGCAGAGAGAAAGGGAGAGAGAGAATCCCAAGGAGGCTCCATGCTATCACTGTGGAGCCCAATATGGGGCTTGAACCCATGAACCATGAGATCATGACCTGAGCCAAAATCAAGAGTTGGATGCTTAACCAACTGAGCCAGCCAGGTGGCCCTGTATGTACTACATTTTGTTAATCCATTTATCAGTTGAACCTTAGTCACGTGTTGTATTTGCCAGATTGCTCACAGTGTGTGCTTACATATCTGTGTCAGTTGATGGGATGATCCCTGAAGGGTTCTAGTCATCACTCTATGTCCAGGATTCTCTCTGTGTATCTTCAGTGTCTACGAGTGCTGGTCAAAGGAGATGTTTAATAAGTATGTAGTGATGAATCATTTTATCTCCCTTTCCAGAAAACCTGATACTTTCTGCCTTTTCAGTACTCCTCAGATCCAAGCCATGATTCCTATGTGGAATGTCCTCTCCTTCCCTCTTCACTTGTCCAGTTCTGTTTTTTTGTTTTTTTTTTTTTTTTTTTTAAGATTTTATTTTTAAGTAATCTCTATACCCAACATGGGGCTCGAACCTGTGACCCCAAGATCAAGAGTTGGCATGCTCCACTGACTGAGCCAGCTAGTTAAGACAAACTTAACCCCCTTGTTTGTCTAATTCTGCTTTGCTTCAGGGTTGTTTCAAGATCTGCCTCTTCCAGAACCCCTTCCAGCAGCATTTAAACCTCAGATGCTATTGCTTTCTTCTCTGAACTCTGGTGCATTTGGGGTCTCTATCATTCATTAGACACTTAATAAATATAATCTTAACTCTGTCCTTAACTAGATTGACAGTAGGCCCACCAACACTGATTCCTTTTTTGCATTCCCAATAAAAAGGTACTATAATTATGTAATGGAATTACATCTAACATTTTACCTTACTCAAATTGAACTATTGTTTGCAAAAGGAGAAAAAAGAGAAAGAAATAATGACTTAAATAGTGAGGTAATTTCTACTCAGTGAGTAAGTACCCACAGGCAGTGTATGCAGGCAATGTTGTTAATATGGTTGACAAAAATCTATAAATTTAAAGAATTCTTGATCATTTGCAGAAGAGAAGTTGTTAAAGTGGTATGCTGATGAGTTGGTAAGTATTGTACCAAAAAAAAAAAAAAAAAAGAATTGGGGGCCTTAGAGAATTGTTGACTTAAAAAGATTTGGAAATGATAAGGAAGAGGACGAATAAGGAAAGCTTGCAAGCTGGAATCTTCATACAATTGCTTGACTGGTCCAAGCAGCAAAACACATGAGGGTTTAACTTCTGAACATTGTAACCCTTTGGAATTATTTTCAGTGTATATATCTATATGAGTACATACATGAAACTATTTATACTGTATTTATGTGGGCAATTGAATAGGTTTTTCAAGGGTGACTATTGATGGTCTTTTTTCAGATGCTGCTTTAGGCCTTCATGTGAGCCCTAGCTAAGATGGGGCCCCTGTAGTAGGTACCCAGTTAATTATTGTTGGCAGTTTGAGCACATGGTTCCTGGATGTGGATATGAATAGGGGCATTCACAGCCTGGAAAATATGATGCTACTAAGGATGGGGATAAGGCCAAGGAGGATTTGTTCGCTGACAGTTTGACTTTAATGAAAATACATGTATAAAGGCAAAATGCTGATTTTACAATTATAAACTAAAACAAAAGAAATAAAAATAACATTTTTTAAAAGTTTATTTCTTCATTTTGAGAGAGTGCACACGAGCATGTGCACACATGAGCAGGGGAGGGGCAGAGAACGAGAGAGAGCAGAGCCCCACTCTGAGCTTGATCCCATGAACCTCAAGATCACCACTGGAGCTGAAATTAAGAGTCAGCTGCTTAACCAACTGAGCCACCCAAGTGCCCCTAACTTTTTGGTAAAACTACCACCCAGAGATAAAAACAGTTAACCTTTTGGTGCATTTCCTTTTTTTTTTTTAATGGTTATTTTTGAGAGAGAGAGAGAGAGAGAGAGAGAGAGAGAGTGCATGCGAGCAAGGGAGGAGCAGAGAGGGGGTACAGAGGATCTGAAGTGGGCTCTGTGCTGAGAGCAGAGAGACCAATGCAGGGCTCGAATTCATGAACCACGAGATCATGACCTGAGCTGAAGTCAGATGCTTAACCGACTGAGCCACCCAGTTGTCCCAGTGCATTTCCTTTATTTCCTTCTTGTCTTTTTTTTTTCCTGTGCATGTATAAATACTTGGAAGAATGTCATTTTGTAAAGTGGGATTTAAGTATTAATAAGCTTTTTGTGTGCTTTTTATTATAACATTATATTGTAAAAATTGTCTTGAAACTCTTCCCCTGAAATTTGCTCTACTGTGTATGTTCTCAGAGAGACCCTTCCTCTAACAGGTTAGAAGTCTTTTTGGCAGAGCCATCTGTTTCATATATTCGTAGATTTATTTGTTCAGAACCTCACCAGGCCTGTTTTGCAAGCTCTGGTTAGGGCAAATTGGAATTCACCAATGCTCACTGAACCAGTGCTCTCAGCCCAAATTCTCAATCAGAGAGGCCTGTGGCAGGGTCACATCTGTCAGATGGCCCCTGCTAGACTTGCTTTTCATCTATTGACTCTATAGTGGATATTTCAGGTTAAATGTTTTTAAAAACATTTTAGATCGTTAGAGGAAGGCTTGATTTTTTTCCTTTGTTGTTGGTTTTTTTTTTTAATTAAAATTAAAACCATGTGCTATGGCAGCATCTTAAAGAACAATTCCATGTCAAGGGCATTTTGGCCAGTTTTTCTCTCTTAAAGATTCACTTCTCATACTATTATTCCATGAGTAAAAGTAGCAAAGAATGATGTGTTGTGGAGTGTAAAATCCGTGTATTATGAGAAATCAAATCTATGAAGTAGTAACAGCATCAATAAAATAGCCTATTGAAGTAGAAACTGTTAGCCTTTCATATTTAATGTGTTTAAGTTTTGTTTCCTCCGATATTCTTCCTTCCTCGGGTTATGTCTCTCAATCTATCTAGCCTGCCATAGGAGTCTTGAATCCGTTTTTAAAAATTTTTTTATGTTTACTTATTTTGAGAGCAAGACAGACAGAATGTGAGCAGGGGAGGGGCAGAGAGGAGACACAGAATCTGAAGCAGGCTCCAGGCTTTGAGCTGTCAGCACAGAGCCCGACATGGGGCTTGAACCCATGAACCGTGAGATCATGACCTGAGCCAAAGTTGGATGTCTAACCAACTGAGCCACCCAGGCATCCCAGGAGTCTTGAATCTTAATGTGGGTAGAACATTTGGTTCTTACTGCTTATATAAATTTCATTTCTGGCTTAAAGGGAGACTATCTGTGTCCTGGATATTTTTCTTTTAGTAACTGTGGTGTCTTATGCTTGGTAACTTTTTGCCCCACCTGTCTGCTGGAGATCTGAACTGATATATTCCAGAGCCCTATTTGTTTCTTCTGGGAGTGGGCCTTTTGGTGTGTGTTATTCTCACCATCTGTGCGTTCTCTCTCCTACTGTTTTATTCACTCGTTTGTAGATTTGGTTTATCCAGTTTTGTCTGGTTGGAATGCCTATTTTCTGGGCTTGGGGCCAATTTTTTACTTAACTTTTGGGTAAAACCGTACAGTATCCTAGCTGCTGTCTGCAGAGATGAGCTCTCCAAAAGCAGTTTTATTTGTTTAGAAACCAGATAGCACATATTATGGTGGAAGATGTTATACACATGCTGGAAAGAAAAACAGGCTCTCCCTAAGTGGAACATTGATTGTCTATATGAGAACCAGCGTACTGCTGTGTACTGGGATGTCTCACATACTAGTGTTTTCAAATGGGCTCGAGCTGCGATAAGACTGTAGTGTTTTCATGAGAAACGTTGTAAAATAAGTTACACATCTGTGTAGGATTTGTGGTGTGCTAGGTTGTTAAGGGTTTATTGTGTTGCTGGGTCATATGCTTTGTGAACCCTTACTGCACCTGAAGTGTAGGTGTCATTACCCAGATGGGGAGAAGGTAAGTAATTTGTCCCAGTTAAGTAATGCCATTAACCTGGGTCTCTCTGACATCAAAGAGCTTCCACTCTGTGATATACCTACTGTCTCTTCAGCATTGCTGATAGTAAAAGCTGGGATATGCATGACATCTGGTCTCCAGCCTGGGCTGATGTCTGAGGAAGAGGTGACAGTGCCACCCTAGCCACTGGTTAGGGAAACCTGGAAGAGAAGCCTCTTGTGTCTTTTACTCTTGTTGAGGCTTGAAGAACAGCACTCCTTTAGCTCTTTATTTTACCTCCTAAATAGTTCTCAAGTCTCGCCTTTCCTCTGGCTTTTTAACTGGCTCTATTTCCTGTTTTTTATTCCATCTTCACATTTCTTCCAGCAAATTTTTCTCCCAGACCATGCTTTGAACTTACCACATGCTAAATACTGAGCTGTGTTATCTTCATAATACAGTTTACACTTATATTAATTCCCCACTTGAGCCTCTTAATAATCCTTGAAGGTAGGGGGTACCTCCATTTTACAGGTGAAGAAACCATGGCCCAGAGAGGTTAAGTGACTTGCCCAAGGTCACAGTAAAAAATGAGCTGGGATTTGTTTTTGGTTTGAAACTGCATATACCTATTCTTTTATCCAACATTCTGTGGTGCAGAGTGATCTTTATAAAAGACAGATCTGATCATGTCATTCTGACCTTCTTGTAGGCTAAGATCCAATCTCCTTAGCATGTATTCAGGGTGCTCCATGACCTTTGCTCTCTTACTTCTCCAGGCTCATTTTCTACTCTTTCCTCATACTTCCCACTTTATGCTCCAATAGTACAAATGTCTTGGATTCCCTTTAGCATATTCTGCTCTTCCTTGTCTTTGAATTATTGCTTATAGAGTTCCCTGTCTTTGAACTCTTCCCTCCTCTTCCCTGGTCATCTCCGATCCCCATCTCTAGTCTTCCCCACCCCACCCCCATACCTAATTCTGCCCAACTTTTCCTTCAAAACTCACTTTGGGCCTCACTAACACTTGATCTGACCTGTGTTTGTGCTTTACCTTTGTGTCCCCACTAGATAGTAGTTAAGTTTTTGTTGAGCTGAACAGAATTTTTAGACATGTGACTATCTAAAAAGACATTCCAGAGACCATCAGGCTTCCACAATGATGAGTTGTTTTGTCAGTTTTAATAACTGGGAGTAGATAAAGGTCAATTTTGGACAGGAGGGATGTAACGTGTTACTAAAAACAGAGCTTGGGGTTTTCTGATTTTGGCACTTGGATGTGTTAGAACTGTTTTTTGTAAAATCATCTTTTTCTTCCTTTTAAAAATTGGACCTCTACTGCTACACAGGATTCTTTTCACTAGTACCCTTGGAGGTTTTAATCCTTAAGTTATAGCTTTGGTTTCATGTGGTGATTGAGCTTTCCAAGTACTGGTTCTCAGTCATCACTTCTTTCTCTGAAGCTTCACAGAACAGCCCGATCCAAGATATCAGAGCCTCTTTATGTCAGTGTACAGAGAATGTGTGTTTTAGTAAAAGAACCTCTTGGTTTGTAAAGTCATGGGCTCTACGCCTTCCTCTCCCCACCCAGCCCCAGTGTGTTTATCACAAATCACAAGGGTCAGCAGTTAGAATGTAGTAATACCATAGCATTTGCCTTATCATTTTGTTGAGAGGGTTTATTTCTTTTTAACTGTTTTCTGTGTGTAAGCATTTGGTAGTACATTTAGTGAATTTTAACTGATTGTTAAGTCTGCAGATAATGAAAGTATTGACTTTCCCTGATACTGGAAAAGGCCCAGGTGTGGGAGGATTAGTTACTAGGTGGTAGAGTATCAGCTCGTCCTCCACAGATCATAATCCCTTTCCTTTCACTAATGTTCCTCAATTCCCTAAATAATCTGTGGCTATTTTCAAATCTTCCTTAAAAATCAATTACAGTAGTCCCCCTTTACCAGTGGGGGATATGTTCCAAGGGCCCCAGTGGATGACTGAAGCCACACATAGTACCAAACTCTATATATGCTGTGTTTTTTTCTTATACATACATACATACATACCTATGATAAAGTTTAATTTTATAAATTAGGCACAGTAAGAGGCTAGCAGTAAAAAATGATAAAATAGAACAATTATAATAATATACTAAATAAAATTATGTGAATGTGGTCTTTTTCTCTCAAAATATCTTACTGTATTGCACTCACCCTTCTTGTGATGATGAGAGATGATAAAATGTCTATTTGATGAGATGAGGTGAGGTGAATGCTGTAGGCATTGTAACATAGTATTAGGCTACCACTGACCAGAAGGAAGACCTTCTGATAAGTAGATTACTGTACTTCCTGTCAAGTTTGGAGGCAGCCTAGATGGAGACACCTTTTGGAAAACAAAATTAAATAATTGAGCTAGTGATGTGTTTTTCAGGATTTTGAGTCAGCTGGCTATAGCATCTTTCTCCTGGTGTTAATGTGTTGTGTAGACAAGCCTTCCGAAGTATTTGAAGCTGCTGCCAGGTCCTAGTAAGGACTCAGGAAATCTCTAGGCCAGGAATATCTTTTCCAGAGCAATGAAGGAATTTGTCTGTGCCTTACACAGGAAATCAAATGCCTACCGTGGGCCACAATTAGAATACAGTAGACTTGGCGTCCCCCATTACATGTAACTGAAGATGTGAGATTTGTCATCCAGGATGCCTAACCAAATGTAAACAGAGCAAGAAATTAAAAATGGACTAGGTAAGAAGTATAAGAGGTGCTCTTGGAGTCTTCCTTCCCTTTAACCCTCTAAAGAAGAGGCTAATTAATATTCTTGGTGTTCAGTAAGCATGGATATTGGATTCTTATCTAAACCAGAGATAGGCTATTAAAGAAACTAGCCCAGATGTGATATTATAATAGGGGAAAAAGAGTTAAAGAGAGGCAGTTAGAGCTGTGCAGGAGCATGGAGTGCATGTTATGTATATGTTTATAATAGGATGCTGTTAAGAAACCACTTTTCATTTGAGGATCATGTTTGATTCCTTTCTACAAATCCAAATGGGAGAAACTTTATTTCTTCTCATTTTGTTGATGACAGTGGAGGGTATGGGACTCCTGAAGGCAGTGTCTAGAGGTGAGGACAGAGAGGCCTTTTCACTCCTGTACACTACTGAGTTTAATTGCCAGTCTCAGGTGCTCTGGGAAGCCAACATAAATTGCATGGATTGAGCTTCAAGAACATGTATAAATATTAAACCATCTTAGTCTTTCAGATTCTTTTCTGTATTTTATTTTATTTTTTTAAATTTACATCCAAATTAGTTAGCATATAGTGCAACAATGGTTTCAGGAGTAGATTCCTTAATGCCCCTTACCCATTTAGCCCATCCCCCCTCCCACAACCCCTCCAGTAACCCTCTGTTTGTTCTCCATATTTAAGAGTTTCTTACGTTTTGTCCCCCTCCCTGTTTTATATTATTTTTACTTCCCTTCCCTTGTGTTCATCTGTTCTGTGTCTTAAAGACCTCATATGAGTGACGTCATATGATACTTGTCTTCCTCTGACTAATTTTGCTTAGCATAATACCCTCTGGTTCCATCCACATTGTTGCAAATGGCAAGATTTCATTCTTTTTGACTGCTGAGTAATACTCCATTGTGTATATATACCACGTCTTCTTTATCCATTCATCCATCAATGGACATTTGGGCTCTTTCCATACTTCGGCTGTTGTTGATAGTGCTGCTGTAAACATTAGGGTGCATGTGTCCCTTCGAAACAGCATACTTGTATCCCTTGGATAAATGCCTAGTAGTGAATTGCTGGGTCGTAGGGTAGTTCTATCTTTAATTTTTTGAGGAATCTCCATACGTTTTCCAGAGTGGCTGCACCAGTTTGCATTCCCACCAGCAGTGCAAAAGAGATCCTCTTTCTCCACATCCTCGCCAACATCTGTTGTTGCCCGAGTTGTTAATGTTAGCCATTCTGACAGGTGTGAGGTGGTATCTCATTGTGGCTTTGATTTGTATTTTCCTGAAGATGGGTGATGTTGAGCATTTTTTCATGTGTCAGTCGGCCATCTGGATGTCTTCTTTGGAGAAGTGTCTATTCATGTCTTTTGCCCATTTCTTCACCGGATTATTTGTTATTTGGGTGTTGAGTTTGATAAGTTCTTTATAGATTTTGGATACTGACCCTTTATCTGATATGTCCTTTGCAAATATCTTTTCCCATTCCGTCGGGTGCCTTTTAGTTTTGCTGATTGTTTCCTTCACTGTGCAGAAGCTTTTTCTTTTGATGAGGTCCCAGTAGTTCATTTTTGCTTTTGTTTCCCTTGCCTCCGGAGACGTGTTGAGTAAGGAGTTGCTGCAGCCGAGATCAAAGAGGTTTTTGCCTGCTTTCTCCTTGAGGATTTTGATGGCTTCCTGTCTTACTTTTAGGTCTTTCATCCATTTTGAGTTTATTTTTGTGTATGGTGTAAGAAAGTGGTCGAGGTTCATTCTTCTGCATGTCGCTGTCCAGTTTTCCCAGCACCACTTGCTGAAGAGACTGTCTTTATCCCACTGGATATTCTTTCCTGCTTTGTCAAAGATTGGTTGGCTATATGTTTGTGGGTCCATTTCTGGGTTCTCTATTCTGTCCATTGATCTGAGTGTCTGTTTTTGTGCCAGTACCATACTGTCTTGATGATTAGGGCTTTGTAGTATAGCTTGAAGTCCAGGATTGTGATGCCTCCTGCTTTGGTTTTCTTTTTCAAGATTGCTTTGGCTATTTGGGGTCTTTTCTGGCTCCATACAAATTTTAGGATTGTTCTAGCTCTGTGAAGAATGCTGGTGTTATTTTGATAGGAATTGCATTGAATATGTAGATTACTTTGGGTAGTATCGAGATTTTAACAATATTTGTTTTTCCTATCCAGGAGCATGGAATCTTTTTCCATTTTTTTATGTCGTCTTCAATTTCTTTCATAAGCTTTCTATAGTTTTCAGTGTATAGACTTTTCTCCTCTTTGGTTAGATTTATTCCTAGGTATTTTATGGTTTTTGGTGCAATTGTAAATGGGATTGATTCCTTGATTTCTCTTTCTGTTGCTTCAGTGTTGGTGTATAGGAATGCAACTGATTTCTGTGCATTGATTTTATATCCTGTGACTTTGCTGAATTCATGGATCAGTTCTAGCAGTTTTTTGGTGGAATCTTTTGGGTTTTCCACATAGAATATCATATCATCTGCAAAGTGTGAAAGTTTGACCTCCTCCTGGCTGATTTGGATGCCTTTTATTTCGTTGTGTTGTCTGATTGCAGAGGCTAAGACTTACAATACTATGTTGAATAACAGTGGTGAGAGTGGACATCCCTGTCTTGTCCCTGACCTTAGGGGGGAAGCTGTCAGTTTTTCTCCATTGCGGATGATATTATCATTGGGTCTTTCATATATGGCTTTTATGATCTCGAGGTATGATCCTTCTATCCCTACTTTCTTGAGGGTTTTTATCAAGAAAGGATACTGTGTTTTGTCAAATGCTTTCTCTGCATCTATTGAGAGGATCATGTGGTTCTTGTGCTTTCTTGTATTGATGTGATGAATCACATTGATTGTTTTGTGGATATTGAACCAGCCCTGCATCCCAGGTATGAATCCCACTTGGTCATGGTGAATATATTTTTTAATGTATTATTGGATCTGGTTGGCCAATATCTTGTTGAGGATTTTTGCATCCATGTTCATCAGGGAAATTGGTCTATAGTTCTCCTTTTTAGTGGGGCCTTTGGTCTGGTTTTGGAATCAAGGCAATGCTGGCTTCATAGAAAGAGTTTGCAAGTTTTCCTTCCACTTCTATTTTTTGGAACAGCTTCAAGAGAATAGGTGTTAACTCTTCCTTAAATGTTTGGTAGAATTCCCCTGAAATGCCATCTGGCCCTGGACTCTTGTTTTTTGGGAGAGTTTTGATTACTAATTTGATTTCTTTACTGGTTATGGGTCTGTTCAAATTTTCTTTTTTTTAATTTTTTTTTTTTAACATTTATTTATTTTTGAGAGACAGAGAGCGACAGAGCATGAGCAGGGGAGGGGCAAAGAGAGAGGGAGACACAGAATCCAAAGCAGGCTCCAGGCTCCAAGCTATCAGCACAGAGCCTGATGCGGGGCTCGAACTCACAAACCACAAGGTCATGACCTGAGCCAAAGTCGGATGCTTAACCGGCTGAGCCACCCAGGTGCCCCTGTTCAAATTTTCTGTTTCTTCCTGTTTCAGTTTTGGTAGTTTATGTTTCTAGGAATTTGTCCATTTCTTCCAGATTGCTCATTTTATTGGTGTATAATTGCTCATAATATTCTCTTACTATTGTTTTTATTTCTGCTGTGTTGGTTGTTGATCTCTTCATTCTTGGTTTTATTTATTTTGGTCCTTTCCTTTTTCTTTTTGATCCAACTGGCTAGTGGTTTATCAATTTTATTAATTCTTTCAAAGAACCAGCTTCTGGTTTCATTTTCAAAATCTTTTCTAATTGAAATTAGGACCTTTTGTCTGCAGAGTTGCTTAACACTGGTGTTACTGGACCCCACTTGTCTTGTTTTTAAGGAAAGGAGGCTTTGGGGAGTAGGAGTGTAGTTTCCTTGGGAAGTGACTGTCTTTCCCCAAGAGTAGCCCCCCCCCACCCCCCGCCCCGCAACCTTACGCTGTCTAGCATAGGTAGAACAGAGCCTGCTGTCCTGGTGTATCAGCAAGTATGTTCTTCCTTCACAGTGTGTTTATCTCTGCCAAATGTTGATTCTTATTACTTTATTTTTATTGTATTTTAAAAGTTTATGTAAGTAATCTCTACACCCAACATGGGGCTTGAACTCACAACCCCCAGATCAAGGGTGGCACACTGTTCTAACTGAGCCAGCCAGGCACCACGAATCTTATTACTTAAAAAAAAAAATCCTTGTATGTTAATCCAGTTAGAACTAAGGTGAGAATTTTAAGTGATACAATTTGAAACATAGCTCAGTAGCTGTGGAAGATCAGATCAGAATGCCACAAGCGTTGTGTCCTGAGTCCTTGACAGAGGTGACTTAGGGTTGGGTCACCAGCTGGGATGATGTGATGAACCTCCACTTATCCCAGTTTCCATCATAAGAGCTGGAACTGATTTTTTTAACTATTTTTTTTTTAATGTTTATTTATTTTTGAGAGAGAGAGTCAGCACAAGCAGGGCAGGGGCAGAGAGAGAGGGAGACACAGAATCTGAAGCAGGCTTCAGGCTCTGAGCTTTCAGCACAGAGTCCAACACGGGGCTTGAACCCATGAACCATGAGATCATGACCTGAGCCTAAGTTGGACGCTTAACCTACTGAACCACCCAGATGCCCCTTAAACTAATTAAAAAAAAATTTTTTTAACGTTTGTTTTTGAGACTGAGAGAGACAGAGCATGAATGGGGGAGGGTCAGAGAGAGAGGGAGACACAGAATCTGAAACAGGCTCCAGGCCCTGAGCTGTCAGCACAGAGCCTGACGCGGGGCTTGAACTCATGGACCGCGAGATCATGACCTGAGCCGAAGTTGGACGCTTAACCGACTGAGCCACCCAGGTGCCCCTCCCTTGAACTAATTTTTAATGCCAAAAAATGACTTTTAGGGGTGGCTACCTGTCAGAGCTTTTATTTACTATTTTGGATGGTGGTTGGTTATTGTTTATTTTGTTTATCTCAAACATGGAAGAATATTCAGAATAATAAAACAAAAAAATGTTTGTGGCCCTCCAGCTTTGTCATATCTCAATATTATACCATAATCCTGCTTCAGATATTCGTACTTAAAAAAACAAACCAGAGTGAAGATATTGCACTTCTCAGTGCTGTTTACTTCCTTACCCCAGCGGTAACACTATTCTGAATTATATATTCTCATGCATGTTTTCCTTTTTTTATTGCATGTGTGTTTCTTTACAACATTGAGTGTTGTTTTGTATATTTTAAATGCTTTTTTTAAATGTTTATTTATTTTTGAGAGAGAGATACAGAGCGCGAGTGGGGAAAGGGCAGAGAGAGAGGGAGACAACAGAACTGGAAGCAGGCTCCAGGTTCTGAGCTGTCATTACAGAGCCTGACGTGGGGCTTGAACTCATGAACTGTGAGATATGACCTGAGCCAAAGTTGGACGCTCAACCAACTTGAGCCTCCCAGGTGCCCCAGTTGTTTTGTTTATTTTTTAAACTTTATATAAATGGTTATTATCTTGTATTTATTTTTATGCAGCTTTCTTTTTCACTTAATGTCATTGAAGTTTATCCATATTGATTTATGTTATATTCTAGTTCATTTATTTCAAGTTGTATAATATTCCATTAGATGAGAGGGCTATAATATGTTTATGAATGTTCCTATTAATGAATGTTTAGATTGCTTTTTATTTGTCACTGATCCTAACTGTGTTACAATGAAGATTCAAAATTTCCTTGTATACCTGTTCTAGAATTTCTCTAGGAGCAAAATATATAATTCATAGGGCTGAGCATGTTTAACCCTGGTAGATATTTCCAATTATTCAAAGTGTCTGTTTGCACTCCCACCAGTTGTGTGTAGGAATCCTTGCTTAGCAGCCTCTCTAGCATTTTGTATTGTCAGACTGTGGCAAAAACTTTATCGAATGTGTATAAAATGTTTCTTGGTCGTTTGAGTTTTCTCTTCTAAGAGTTACCCAGTCATATCCTTTATCTTCTTACTGTTTTTTTTAATTTAATTTATTTTTTAATTTACATCCAAATTAGTATATAGTGCAACAATGATTTCAGGAGCAGATTCCTTAATGCCCCTTACCCATTTAGCCCATCCCCCCTCCCACAACCCCTCCAGTAACCCTCTGTTTGTTCTCCGTATTTAAGTCTCTTATGTTTTGCCCCCTCCCTGTTTTTATATAATTTTTGTTTCCTTTCCCTTACGTTCATCTGTTTTATCTCTTAAAGTCCTCATATGAGTGAAGTCATATGATATTTGTCTTTCTCTGACTAATTTCGCTTATCATAATACCCTCCAGTTCCATCCACGTAGTTGCAAATGGCAAGATTTCTTTCTTTTTGATTGCCGAGTAATACTCCATTGTATATATATACCACATCTTCTTTATCCATTCATCCATCGATGGACATTTGGGCTCTTTCCATACTTTGGCTATTGTTGATAGTGCTACTATAAACATTGAGGTGCATGTGTCCCTTTGAAATAGCACACCTGTATCCCTTGGATAAATACCTAGTAGTGCAATTGCTGGGTCGTAGGGTAGTTCTATTTTTAATTTTTTGAGGAAACTCCATACGTTTTCCAGAGTGGCTGCACCAGTTTGCATTCCCACCAGCAGTGCAAAAGAGATCCTTTCTCCATATCCTCGCCAACATCTGTTGTTGCCTGAGTTGTTAATGTTAGTCATTCTAACAAGTGTAAGGTGGTATCTCATTGTGACTTCTTACTGGTTTTTAAAGAGGTGCTCATATATTGTGGATACTAATCCTTTTACTGGCTCTATATCCACAGGTATCTCCCAGACTTTGGCTTATCTTTGCTTTGTTTGTATTTTCTTGTGCATTTTCGTTTTTGATGTAGTGGAATTTATTGATCTTTTCCTTTACAGTTTACACATTTTGTGCCTGGGGATTTTGATTAGAAGTGCATTTGATTAGGGGCGCCTGGGTGGCTCAGTCGGTTAAGCGGCCGACTTCAGCTCAGGTCACGATCTCACGGTCCATGAGTTTGAGCCCCGCATCGGGCTCTGGGCTGATGGCTCAGAGCCTGGAGCCTGCTTCCGATTCTGTCTCCCTCTCTCTCTGCCCCTCCCCCGTTCATGCTCTGTCTCTGTCTCAAAAATAAATAAAACATTAAAAAAAAAATTTTAGAAGTGCATTTGATTAGATGTTCATTTGATTAGAAGTTTATAGGGAGGGGTACCTGGGTAGCTCAGTTGGTTAAGCCTCCAACTTGACCTCAGGTCATGATCTCACGGTTTGTGGGCTCAAGCCCCTCGTTGGGTTCTGTGCTGACAGCTCAGAGCCTGGAGCCTGCTTTGGATTCTGTCTCCTTCTCTCTCTGTCCCTCCCCTACTTGCACTCTCTTTCAAAAACAAAATATTAAAAAAAAATTAAAAATCAAAAAGCTTATAGGGAGAATTGACATTTTGTAATAGTCTCCATCTTGGAACATGTCAATCTTTCTGATTATTTAGGTCTTTTTTAATGTGTTTATTTCTTTTTAGTTTTTATTTTTTAAAGTTTATTTATTTTGAGAGAGAGAGAGAATGGGAAGGGCAGGGAGAGGGAGAGAGAGAGAGACTCCCAAGCAGGCTCTGCACTGTCAGCGCAGAGTCCCATGTGGGGCTCAAACTCATGAACCATGAGCTCATGACCTGAGTGGAAACCAAGAGGTGGACGCTTAACCAACTCAGCCACCCAGGTGCCCCTCTTTTAATGTCTTTAAATGAAGTGTTATACTTTTTGTCACAAAAATCCTAACATACCTTTCCCTAGATTTATTGTCAGGTAACATATGGATATTGTTGCTATTGTAAATAATATTTTTAAAATTATACTTTCTAAATGGGTGTTAACTGCATATAGAAATAATAAGATAGGTTTTTCTATATTAATCTTTCACATAACTGCCTTACTATGCTCTCCTGTATTTTTTTTTAGCTCCTGTATTTCTAATAGTAGTTTACCTGTACATTTTCTATGTTGAAATAATAGGATCCTCAATCGTTGACAGTTTTCTTTCTTTGTTCCAATTTTTATGGTTTCTATGTGTGTCTTATTTATTGGTTAGAATCTCTAACAACTTGATGTTGATAGAAATTTTGATAGCATGCAACCACGTCTTGTTCCTGAATTTACAGTGTATGTTCCCATATGTTCTCATACTAAATGTGGTGTGGTGGCTTTTGGTGGACTCCTTTTATCCAGTGAAAGAAGTTTTCACCTAGTTTGCTAAGAGTTTGTTTGCTTTTGTAATCATAAATTAGTTCTAAATTTTATGAAAGTTTTTTCTGCATCTTTTGAGATAGCATGTAGCTTATTATCTCCTTCAATCTGGTAGTTGTATTATCAGAAATTTTGGGGAAACTAGGGTTGCCTGAGTGGCTCGGTTGAACGTCCAACTTTAGCTCAGGTCATGATCTCACAGTTTGTGAGTTCAAGCCCCGTGTCAGGCTCTGTGCTGACAGCTCGAAGCCTGGAGCCTGCTTCGGATTCTGTCTCCTTCTTTCTCTGCCTCTCCCCACTTGTGCTCTGTCTCTCTGTCTCTCAAAATAAATAAATGTAAACAAAAAATTTTTTTAAAGAAATTTTTAGGAAACTAGTTTTAGTCTTCCCTGTTGGCTCTTGCTTTTGTTTGATTAGTTGTTGATGTGTTTGTACTTTTGGATTGTGAGTGCATCTTCAATAAGGCTTTATCTATGGGACTCTTATGTGGCCCAGATTGGGGTGTGTCCCAGAGATGTTTTGCATTTACTTCTAGCTGACTAGTGTGTATCACTTGCCTGGGACCACTTTAGTTTTGATTAATTTCTTGGACTATGTAGATTAGATACTTTTTTCCCCTCCTCCAAACTAGGTTGACACAGCTTTTATGTTGTCTTCTATGTTGCTGGTTATTTTCTGTATCATTCTTTCCTGGGAGTGTAGCTCTTCATGTTCTGTCTTTATGTAGAGGTTGCAGTCTTTCCTTTTTAGCTTCTTTAAACCCCAAGGCATTGTTTCTTATCTTACTTCCACCCATCCCCAAGACTGGCACCCTCCTCTTCTCCTTGGACTGCCATTGTGTTAGCTCTCAAGAGTATTTGTGTTTTCAGTTTGCTTTTCATTCTTGGTCCTTGGTCCATTCTGTTACTTTTTTTGGTGAAAACTGTTATGCATTTAAAATGGATGCATATTGGGGTGCCTGGGTGGCTCAGTTGGTTTAGCATCCGACTTCAGCTCAGGTCATGATCTTGCAGTCCGTGGATTCGAGCTCTGTGTCAGGCTCTGTGCTGGCAGCTCAGAGCCTGGACCCTGCTTCGGATTCTATGTCTCTCTCTCTCTCTGCCCGTCCCTTGCTCGTGCGTGCTTTCTCTCTCTCTCTCTCTCTCTCTCTCTCTCTCTCTCTCTCTCAAAAATAAACATTAAAAAAATTAAAAATAAAAATGGATACATTTACATAGAATTTTACCCATGTGTTTAGATGTTTTGCATTGGGAAAATTTGCAAGATCTCCTGTCTGCCAAGGTGCCAAGCAGGAAGCTCTTGTCCAAATTATTAGATGGACCTTGTTACTGTGGTGCTATCTTGTTGGTTTCTACTAGATAGCTTCTAGAGCTGTTAACCTGGCATCTTCTGGTGCTGTCCTACCTTCATGACTCTCGTATACCCAGTATTCAAGTACTCACTATCAGTAATTTCTTTTACGGATAGTAATTTTAGAGACTTTGGGGAGAAAAAGTATAATCCATAGAGAAGCTATAAAATAGCACACTTAATCTTGGGTTTTACTAATTCTGAAATTTGAAATGGAATGTATTTCATAGTTCTTGATCAAGGTAACAGCAACACTAAAGCAGCATTTGTAAAATGGCACAAGTTCTTTCCATACTTTTATGTTAGTGGCATTTTTTAGAAGCCTGTCCAAGCTCAAAATATGTAATTATTCTTATAATTTCAATATTTTATTTATTATAGAGAGTTTATAAATAACTACAGTTTGTATAGTACTAATATCAAGTCAAAAATATACATAGAAGCCTGCCTCGTATGTCATATCCAAACTAGTGTAAAAATAATGTTATGAACTTCATTAAGAGCAGGCACGTTTGGAATGTGAAGAGGCTCACTTGTCAGAATTGTTTGTTGTGGAAGCTATTGTTTTTTGTTTGTTTTTTGTTTTTATCTTTAGTTAACGGGAGAGATGATTAGGAGATTCCGGAACTCCTTGTGATGTGGAGGGTTCAGTAGTTTCTTGATTAGCTTGGCTGAGTGGCAGCTCTAGCCCTGCATTTGTAACTAGGCCAGTGCCACCATTGACTTAGCTGGGCCTTTCATTCAGCTCCCTGTGATGTGACAGTGAGTTGCACTCCTTCTTGTATGCTGTGGTGAGCAGGAGGGAAGCTTAGCTCCTCATCCTGTCCTTTTTCTATCACTTACTACCTTTCTGTTTTTCATGCATTTGTATTTTGCCCATGGTGCTGGGGCAATGTCCACTTGAGAACAAGCCACAAGAATGAGTAATAACTACTTGTTAAGTAAAAGACCAGAAGATTGGAACTTCCTTAACTTTGCCCAAACCCAGCCCTGGAGTGTGTCCTTGAGATTTGGCAGTTGTCTCTAGGTGTTCCACTTTTATTCTTCACTCTCAATCAACTAGATTATTCTTGGATGGTGGATGCCAACTTTTGTAGGTTGGCATAGTGAGTGCTGATGCGACAGAGGCTTGGTTTAATTCCAGGGCAGCCTCGCCCTGGTTAGAGAGCAACCGTGCAGGCCTAGACTGTACCCTTAACTGCACTAGGGTTCATGAGTATCTTGGGCACCAGGGATCAAGTATGTTTAGTGTGATTAGGGAAGAAAATACATTGTAAATTTCCTAGTGGGACAGAAACATCATTTTTTTTTTTTTTGTATTAAGGGTATCATTTTAAATTATGATTAGATTTGATTTGGTATTTTTATTTACTCAAATGCTACAGACTTCTTTGGTGTCCCCAAATGACACTGTTACTGATTCTTTCTGTTTTGGAGTCAGATAGTCTTATGGCTTCTTACTCTGCATCATTCTTTGAGGCATGTATATTGTATCACTTCCACAATGCCTGGCAGAATGTCTTTATTATGTCATACATAGGCTTTGGACCGAATTAATTGCTAGCCTTTCTGCCTTTTCTTTTGACCATTATTTCTACAAAATAACTATCAGCTACTTTTTTCTTTGAAGTATTTCCTCAAGCTTTTTGTTCATCTCAGTCCGTGACCTTTATCCCCTCTATCATTATAGTATCTCATGGCCATAAGATTACTATGTGGATTATTTTGATCTCTTGTACCTCCCATATGGTGTAATGAAGTTGTGGCCTTGCCTCCATGGAATAAGCATCTTTTTCTGAAGAGTGATGAGTACATGGTTTGGTGTATGTACCCACACAAGCCATGTTGCGGTCTTTGAGAGATGGCCTTTCTTCCCAAGGGTTAATGTCCATTTTTACATCATTTCTGTTTACAGAGATGAGGTTTCCCTGCAGGTCCCCTTCTTACTTGCAAAATCTGTAGCCTGAGTTTTGTCCAGATTCCATATGCTTTTCCTCAAAGAATTATAGGAGTATTAGTTTGAAAGAAGAAGCTTTTTTTCTACTTCACTATATTGGCTTTAGGTCAAGTACACACTCTTTTTCCTCCACCTGTTTTTGCTAATGTTCAGATGTCACTGTTTTTGTCAATATTCATGTCCAGTGTTAGACCAGAGAGAGACTTATAGGGCACGTTTACTTAAGTAACTGGTTCAGTGGTATGAATCTTAAGCTACTTATTTCTTTAATGCTGAAGTGTGTGAAGTGTGTGTGTGTGTGTGTGTGTGTGTAAGAGCCTAAGAAACTGGGCACAGGTTGAATAACCTTGGCCATAAAGTAACAGTGAAACATGTAATCTAGATAGATTACATAAGTCTCCTTAGAAGATTGTTCAGAATTGGGCCACATCTACACAAAGAAGGAGGACAAGCTGGTGAGTCCAATTTCTACCTGCTGGTGGGGTGCTATTTGTTTATGACATTGACCAGACCTAGAGCCTTCCAGAGGGAACCCAGGTGAGACTTGCCTCAGAGATGATTCCAGTTCCTGCTGGGCTCCCGAGGAAGAGGGAGAGAGGCCTACCCCCTACCAAGAGGACATCCTGTCTGTGCATGAGGATGCTGGGAGGCTTAATTTAATTAGCCTTTTTAACCCTATGTTTTTTGTGTCTTAACGGAAAGGAAGTTTCATACTAATTTGTTACTAATTAACTATAGAGAATAGTCAGCTAGGTAATCCTTCAAATCTGTACTTTGAAAGAAGGTATTTTTATACTTGGTAAGTGTTTAAATCTTTGGAAAACTAGGAATAGATAATTTTATTCTCTTTTTCACTGTCTTTTAGAAGGTTGTTTATTTATTTTTGCCACTAAAGACTTCATTGGTGTATTTCCTAAAGACGTTTTCTTATATAATCACAAAATAATTCTCAAGATCAGGAAATATAATATTGATATAATGCTATTGTCTAAACCATAGTCCATATTCCATTGCTTCAACTATTCTCAGTTCTGGCTTTTATAGCTATTTTCTTCCCCGGATCCAGGATCTCATCCAGGATCCCATGTTGCATTTAGTTTCCTCTAATCTGAAATTATTCTTCAAGAATTATTTTATGTATATGGTGGGGTATACATGGTTAGCCCCTGGATTCTTGTCTTCTAGTTCATATTCTGATCCTTACTTCCTCATGGCATTCTGGAGAAAGGTGCTGCCACCTTGAGAAAAAAGGGATTGTATTTGAATGGAACTCATTTTGATTCTTCTACATTTTGGTAGCTACTAATAGATTTGGCAGTCTAAGAGGGTGTGTTGGCCAAGGGAGGTATCTAATAACAGGTGATGGTTAGACTCTATATGTAATTTGAACTGCTTGCGTTACTAATGATCCTCATTGGTTCTGCTAGTTTTTCATTACTCTCATAATCAGTTTTTATTATCCATTGGAAATATAGAAAATAATGCATATTTTATCAGTGGTTCTTTTCCTTTTTTGTGATTTGAGAGGTAAATGCAGTATGGATTCCCATTTACAAATCCCTGTGCCATTTAATAATTTAAGTCCACTGGAAATGTGACATTTAGTAGTTTAAAGGTGCAGGCTACCTCTTGCATTGAAGTAAATACCACAGTTTATTTTTGCACATGTGAAGTCAAGAAATAATAGATCTTCAGACTTTTTGTTGCACTTTTTACTATGGTTTGTCACTTAAATCTTTATGGCACCGGGATATTTCCCAGTACCAATAACCAATTCTCTGATTCTCCAGATACCAAATGGGTGTCCAACAATTCATTTCTGACACTATTCCAAGTTAGCAGAGACCTAAGGCTAAGGACTCAGTCCCATAAGACTTTCCCCTACTTCAGATGCCAGTTGTAAGTCCTTGGCTATCCATACTTCTGACTGACCATAAATCAGGGCTCCCATGACCCCCCTCCTTAGGCTCAATAATTTGCAAGAATGACTCACAGAACTCAGGAATATACTTATGTTTACTGGTTTATTTGAAAGGACACAGCTCAGAACAGCTAAGCGGAAGAGATGCATAGGGCAAAATATGGGGGAGGAGTGGCATGGAGTTCAATGCCTTTTCCAGTTGTGCCATTCTCCCAGCGTCTCAGTGTATTCACTGACCCAGAAGCTCTCTGAATCTCAGAGTTCAAGAGTTTTTATAGAACTTACTCTCCAGCTCCCCATCTCCCATCTTGGGAGGTTGGTGGGCAGGGCTGAAAGTGCTAGTCTTTTAGTCACTGGGTCTTTCTGGTGACCAGTGCCATCATGAGGCTGTCTAGGGGCTCTACCCTAAGTTACTTTGTTGGCATGGATTCAGCTGTGATCAAAAGAGGGCTCAGGGTAAACAGCAGAAGACACTCCTGTCACTCAGAAAATTCTAAGGGTTTGGGAGCTCTGCCAGGAACCAGGGAAAAGGACCAAATATATTTTTGTTTTGTACCAAAGGCACCATAGGAGTATGCACCTGACTAGTCTTACCATTCACTTTAGAACTGTGAAGAGTGGAGCCAGATGAGTTTACTCATATTGGTGTGCCTGGCTGGCTGGCTGGCTCAGCTGTAGAGCATGTGACTCTATTTTTTTTTTTTTAATGTTTATTCATTTTTGAGAGATGGAGAGAGACAGTGTGAGTAGGGGAGGGGCAGAGAGAGAGGGAGACAAAGAATCTGAAGCACACTCCAAGCTCTTAGCTGTCAGCACAGAGCCTGACACGGGGCTCGAACCCATGGACTGTGAGATCATGACCTGAGCTGAAGTCGGATGTTTAACTGACTGAGCCACCCAGGCGCCTGGAGTATGTGACTCTTGATCTCAGGATCGTGAGTTCAAGCCCCACGGTGGGTGGGGAGCCTACTTAAAAAAAAAAAAAAAAGCATAGAAACGTTTATGTCTTTAAGGAGCTTAGCTTAGTACACAGAGTGCCCAAGTTACTTGCAAAGCTAACAAAAACTTGAGTAAGCATGTAAATACAGTGATATTAGTATATCATATTTTTTCCTATAGAATATTTTGAAAATATGCATGTATATCAAAAAATAGTAGTTATCCATTAAAATTTTAGTTAATTGGTAGTAGATACCAATTTAGGAAAAACATAGTATGCAACCTGTATACCCTGTAGTTATAACTATTTAAAAATGAATGACAACTGAAAATCTAAAGCAATCAACATCAACTCAGCAAATTAGTGGCTATTTGCATTATAGAAGGATTCATGTAGAGTTCCTGTTATAGTTTTATTTTTAAAAGTTTTGATTTATTGAAATGCTACTAGCACAGAGCTTTTCAGGACTGTATCTGGTACATAAGTTGACTAGATATGGAGAGATCGTCCCCAAAGTTGGTGCTGAATGTTTGCAGGACTATGAAGGGCAAACCATCCCCTCTGTGCTCAGCTTGTGTTTGTCTGAGTTTGAAGACAACCAGCCTTGAGCTCCATGGCTCTGTGATAGTTAGAAACTCCTAAGAGAAAGGAAGAGCCTCAGAGGGCTGGGTCTTTGGGAACAGACTGGTCAGGGACAGTGGAGGTGGTTGTAGATAGAGGGAGTTGGAGAGATGAGATACTGGCCATGATTTGGCTTCTCTCCAAGCCACTTCAGTCTTACCATCTAGTAGATAAACCCGACCTGCTTTTAGGCTGGTCTGCACTCAGGGCTGGTTTGGGCCTCAGCAAGCCTAGGGAAAGTAGGCCAAACATGCCCCCACCATGTAGATCCTCATCTCTGTCATCCTCACTTTAAGAATTGAGAGCTGTGTGGAAAGAGATACAGGGGTCACAAGTTGAATGGTAACATATTTAGCCAGAATTGCTTTTACTCTGTATTCAGAGATCCAGGGACCTTACTTTTAATTTTAATTTTAATTTTAATTTTAATTTTAATTTTAATTTTTTATTTTCATTTTTATTTTTATTTTTTACTGCCCTTAGATTATAATGTACATGTGGCATGTGTGTGTGTGTGTGTGTGTGTGTGTGTGTGTGTGTGAGAGAGAGAGAGAGAGAGAGAGAGAGAAGAGAGAGAAGAGAGGGAGAGAATTTTTCAGAGCCCAGATTCCTCTGGGGAGCATTGGCTATGTCACATAACCTTCTCACAGCCAAAGCTGTCACCGCTGCTTTAGTTCATATCTTACCAACTCAATTGTTTGTTGCCCTCCCTCCCCCCTTTTTTTCCATCTGACTCCATGGAGAATTAAATGAGCCTTTAATTTGCTCCTCTCAGCAGTGGCCTTCTAGAGTTTTACTCCGACTTATTCAAAATACCTGGGACTGACCCTGCAGGGATGCGCTGCTCAGTGACTTCTTGGATGAAGAACCTAAGTCAGGGAGCAAACACAAGAAACCTCAGCCCTTGGCCATTTTATTTTTTTTTTTTTAAATTTGTTTTTCAACGTTTTTTATTTATTTTTGGGACAGAGAGAGACAGAGCATGAACGGGCGAGGGGCAGAGAGAGAGGGAGACACAGAATCATCGGAAACAGGCTCCAGGCTCCGAGCCATCAGCCCAGAGCCCGACGCGGGGCTCGAACTCACGGACCGCGAGATCGTGACCTGGCTGAAGTCGGACGCTTAACCGACTGCGCCACCCAGGCGCCCCAGCCCTTGGCCATTTTAAAGAGGTTGTGGATTATAGTAAAAGTAAAAGTTTGACTTTTCAAATGTAGTATTAACTTTAGTCACTGAGAAAGTTTGCCCTTGATGCTGAATTACATCTATAAAATAACCTGTATACCATTAATATATCAGATTAATCTTGTACTTTTTTATCTGAATACAGTATGGAACTGTCCAGATATTTTTTGTTGTTCATGTAATGTGATTCTGTTTGTTACATTTTTTTAAATGCTAATTTTTCTTTATGATACCTGAAAATATGGACTCTAAGACTATAGATTTCAAACTATTTGGTCTCAGGATCCTTTTATACTCTTAAAAATTATTGAAGATCCCAAAAAGCTTTTGTTTATACGGGTTATAATGGTTAATCTTCACTGTATTAGAAATTAAAACAAATTAAAAATATCAATTTCTTTAAAAAGTAATAAACTTGGAGCACCTGGGTAGCTCAGTCAGTTAAATGTCCAGCTCTTTTTAAATTCTTTAATTTATTTAATTTTATTTATTTTTTATTTTTTTGAAATTTACATCCAAGTTAGTTAGCATATAGTGCAACAATGATTTCAAGAGTAGATTCCTTAATGCCCCTTACCCATTTAGCCCATCCCCCCTCCCACAACCCCTCCAGTAACCCTCTGTTTGTTCTCCATATTTAAGAGTTTCTTACGTTTTGTCCCCCTCCCTGTTTTATATTATTTTTACTTCCCTTCCCTTGTGTTCATCTGTTCTGTGTCTTAAAGACCTCATATGAGTGACGTCATATGATATTTGTCTTCCTCTGACTAATTTTGCTTAGCATAATACCCTCTGGTTCCATCCACGTTGTTGCAAATGGCAAGATTTCATTCTTTTTGACTGCTGAGTAATACTCCATTGTGTATATATACCACGTCTTCTTTATCCATTCATCCATCAATGGACATTTGGGCTCTTTCCATACTTCGGCTGTTTTTTTGTTTTTTTTTTTTTAATTTTTTTTTAGCGTTTATTTATTTTTGAGACAGGGAGAGACAGAGCATGAATGGGGGAGGGTCAGAGAGAGAGGGAGACACAAAATCTGAAACAGGCTCCAGGCTCTGAGCTGTCAGCACAGAGCCCGATGTGGGGCTTGAACTCACGGACCGCGAGATCATGACCTGAGCCGAAGCCGGATGCCTAACCGACTGAGCCACCCAGGCGCCCCACTTCAGCTGTTGTTGATAGTGCTGCTGTAAACATTAGGGTGCATGTGTCCCTTCGAAACAGCATACTTGTATCCCTTGGATAAATGCCTAGTAGTGCAATTGCTGGGTCGTAGGGTAGTTCTATCTTTAATTTTTTGAGGAATCTCCATACGTTTTCCAGAGTGGCTGCACCAGTTTGCATTCCCACCAGCAGTGCAAAAGAGATCCTCTTTCTCCACATCCTCGCCAACATCTGTTGTTGCCCGAGTTGTTAATGTTAGCCATTCTGACAGGTGTGAGGTGGTATCTCATTGTGGCTTTGATTTGTATTTTCCTGAAGATGGGTGATGTTGAGCATTTTTTCATGTGTCAGTCGGCCATCTGGATGTCTTCTTTGGAGAAGTGTCTATTCATGTCTTTTGCCCATTTCTTCACCGGATTATTTGTTATTTGGGTGTTGAGTTTGATAAGTTCTTTATAGATTTTGGATACTGACCCTTTATCTGATATGTCCTTTGCAAATATCTTTTCCCATTCCGTCGGGTGCCTTTTAGTTTTGCTGATTGTTTCCTTCACTGTGCAGAAGCTTTTTCTTTTGATGAGGTCCCAGTAGTTCATTTTTGCTTTTGTTTCCCTTGCCTCCGGAGACGTGTTGAGTAAGAAGTTGCTGCAGCCGAGATCAAAGAGGTTTTGCCTGCTTTCTCCTTGAGGATTTTGATGGCTTCCTGTCTTACTTTTAGGTCTTTCATCCATTTTGAGTTTATTTTTGTGTATGGTGTAAGAAAGTGGTCGAGGTTCATTCTTCTGCATGTCGCTGTCCAGTTTTCCCAGCACCACTTGCTGAAGAGACTGTCTTTATCCCACCGGATATTCTTTCCTGCTTTGTCAAAGATTAGTTGGCTATACGTTTGTGGGTCCATTTCTGGGTTCTCTGTTCTGTGCTGTTGATCTGAGTGTCTGTTTTTGTGCCAGTACCATACTGTCTTGATGATAACAGCTTTGTAGTACAGCTTGAAGTCCACCAACTCTTGATTTTAGCTCAGGTCATGTTCTCATGGTTCGTGAGACTGAGCTCTGTGCTGACAGGAGCATTCTTGGGATTCTCTCTCCCTCCCTCTCTGCCCCTTCCTCTCACTCTCTCTCAAAATAAATAAATAAACATTAAAAACAATTAAAATAATAAACTCAATATGTATTAAATAATTTTTAATGAAAAATAATTGTTTTCCAAAAGAAAAAAATTAGAAGAGTTGAATTGTTTGACACATTTTAAAATTTGAAAATGTCTGATTGAATAGAGATAGCTAGATCCTCAGATCTGCTTCTGCATATAATTTGTTGTCACTTATTGTTTTGTTAATTTACTGTATTGTAGAAGTAGATGAGGAAGGCAGGTGGAAAATGGATGAGTGTTTTAATAGCCTTTTCAGGTAATTGTGGGTATTCTTTAATACTGTATCTAAACTCTGACAAGTGGTAGTTTCTTCAAGGTTAATTGTAATATGGAATTCTAAACCACATCCAGGAACTTCTT
The DNA here is from genome assembly GCF_023721935.1 of Panthera uncia. Classification (NCBI taxonomy): domain Eukaryota; kingdom Metazoa; phylum Chordata; class Mammalia; order Carnivora; family Felidae; genus Panthera; species Panthera uncia. The sequence goes on from NC_064816.1 coordinate 19,295,742, forward strand.
GTATTCTATTACATTAAAATCCATTGGTCTGTCTTGCACTTCGGATGGTTCTTTAACCCATGTATGATTTTGACTTTGTGGCTCCCTTGAAAGTGTCTTCAGGACCCCAGGGGTCCCTGGACCATCCTTTGAGAACTGCTGTCATAGAATCTGGAAGGGATCTTGAAGATGAACTAGAGTCCATCTCTCTCCTGGCTAGAACAAGAGGGGTAATGGAAGCTGAGGGAGAACTGATTTGACCAAGGTCATGCAGCTAGTTTCCCATAGAGCTATGGCTAGAATTTAGGGTTTTGTTTTGTTTTGTTTTCTCTTTTAAGAGAGACAGAGACAGCATGAGAGGGGGAGGGGCAGAAAGAGAGGGAGAGAGAGAATCCCAAGCAGGCTTTGCACTGTCAGCACAGAACCTGATATGGGGCTCAAACCCACAAACCATGAGATCATGACCTGAGCCGAAACCAAGAATCAGACGCTTAACCACTGAGCCACCTAGGCATCCCTGGAATTAAGATTTCTTGACTGATTCTGTAAACATGGCTCCAGTGCCTCTGTTGTGCTTTGTGCTGAGTCCCTGGGCCTGTCCCCACTGCATTGCCTTTTGGGGAGAGTTGTCTCCTGTGGCTTTCCTCCTTAGAGCCCTGAATGTTTTGTTCACCTTCTTTTCCTTATTTTGTCTTAATTAAGCTCCACATTGCCAAAAGTCTCATTAATAAAATATTTCAAGCTGTGTCACTTTCTAGCTCTGTACCTGCTTTGTGTGTATTAAATGTGTTCTTAAGTGACTGAAAGGTTATTAAAAGGCATTTGGACTACATGTATGCATTGGGCTTTTGTCTTGCCCAGGAAAGGTGTTTTGAAATAACTTCAGAGATCCACAGTTGATCTCTCAGCAGACTGGAAGAATCTTATTGATACCCTGTGAGTACTGGAAATGGACTGAACTCTTTTTTTAAAAAGTCTTTGAATTATATAAATTGCTTGACTAATGTGTTTCTTTGAAGTGTTGCCTAAAGTTTTAGACTGAATGTTTTCATGCTTTTAAGATTTCATACCCTTGCAAATTAGCATAAATGCATGGTTTTGTTTATACTCTTAATGGAAAAAGAAGTGTGCATGGCACTCACTGTGGAATTGCTTTGAGATAATTTGAGGAAATTTAATATAACTCAAGGTTACCAAAATTAATGAGGACATGGCAGTTTGGAATGGTTTCTTTTATATCAAACATAGCATCAGGATGCTGCTGAGGACCTCTGAAATTGCATGGGCTGCCCTACAGTGGTGAGGCAGTATGTGCCCACAGTTCTATGATTTTAGTGTGCACTCTCCAAGCATGGTCTGCTTTGTGAACAAAGGCTTTGCTAGTATGTGTGTGTGTCTTTGTGTTTTTCTCTCCTGTGTATTCTCCTCCCCAGGGGTGTGTCTTAGGGCTGTGCCTGCATGATTAATTTCACTGATTCTTAGCCAGGCACCACTCTATAGACAGGTGACATTGTTTTTGAACTTAGCAGGGCAGAGGAACCAAATTTTCCTTTACTCTCAAGGCTGTAAGGGGCTGGCCTGGGATTGGCAGTGGGTTTCTTCATAACTATATATAGCCTCTTTTAGCAAACACAATATATTAAACTGTAGACCTTAACATATTACTTAGGGATTGGATATTTACTTTTCAGAGTGATTCTTTTTAGAGTTTCTTTAAATAGCTAGTTCTCTAGTTTCATTAAGATAGAATTTGATTCCCAGAATTTGCTTTGTAGGAATACAGGTCCTCATTAAGGTGTAGCACACCCATAATCACTCTCCTAGCGCTCCTCTTCCCTGGAGGTTGAGGCAGTGTTTCACATGGGCTGAGGAGCAAATGAGGGAGATACATTTTTTCCTTATCACCTTTTTCCTCACCTCTAACAGTTCTACTGAGAGCTAATTTCTTGAATCAGGCTGTCTGTGTTTGAAAGGCTGTGCCACATGGAAGTGTTTGTATGTGTGGATACCCTTATAGACAGAATGTAATTGACTGTGCTGCTGCCCTCCCAAGGTTAACTATTCCTCTGACATTTTCCCTTTGTTGCTTTTTTTTGTTTTTGGTTTTTGATGTTTATTTATTTTGAGGGAGCGCGCATGCATGTGCATAAGCAGGGGAGGGGCAGAGAGAAAGGGAGAGAGAGAGTCCTAAGCAGGCTCCATGCTGTAAGCCCAGAGGCTGAACCGTGAGATCATGACCTGAGCTGAGATCAGGGGTCAGACACTTAACCAACTGAGCCACCTGGGCATCCCTGTTGCTTTTTTGAAGGAGATCAGTAACAGCAAAACCTGCCCTTTGAGTCGTTGGTATGATTTTGAAGAGTGGAGAAAATTCATTTGTGTCATCTCTGTAAAGAAGTTTTAGTGGCTCTTGCAAGGTAGGGAAAGAGAATAACCAAATTTGGTGGGATTTAAGAAATCTATCACTCTCCACTTTATTCTGTTATGGGCATCTGATGGCCTGGGTACTATTTTATTTTTAAATAATTTTATTTTTTTATTTTAACATTTATTTATTTTTGAGAGACAGAGACCAAGCACGAGCAGGGGAGGGGCAGAGAGAGAGAGGGAGACACAGAATCTGAAGTAGGCTCCATGCTCTGAGCTATCAGCACAGAGCCTAATGTGGGGCTTGAACCCACAAACCGCAAGATCATGACCTGAGCTGAGGTCAGACACTTAACTGACTGAGCCACCCAGGTACCCCTGGCCTGGGTACTATTTTAAAATGTCCTGTACTTAAAATGTTTTGAGTAGGGGCCTGGACCAATGTCTCAAATTCTAGTAGTATGTGTGGTTGTTGATTTTTTTTTTTAAGTGTTTTTTTATTTTTAAGAGAGAGAGAGAGAGACAGAGCTTCAGTGGGGTAGGGACAGAGAGAGAGGGAGGGAGATACAGAATCTGAAGGCTTTGAGGTGACAGCAAAGAGCCCGATGCAGGGTTCGAACTCACAAACTGTGAGATCATGACCTAAGCTGAAGTCATATGCTTGACTGACTGAGCCACCCAGGCGCCCCTGGTTGTTGATGTTTAATTGATATTTGCTTCTATCTATTAGGAGCTTGGGACTGAGGTTATTTTGAAGATGTTTGTTAACTAGGTTTACAGGAGGCTTCTCATTATTATTGTTTACCTCTAAGTGATTGTCATTCTTCCACAACCACATAATTTCTTCTCTGAAATGACAGACATTCAGATTACATTAAGGTACTTGCTAATTAAAAATTGTCTTCTAAAAGCCACTCCATAATCAACCAAACACACTGTAAGCAAAACACTTATCTCAAGCAGTCTAGGATGAACCAGAGGGGTTATGCTGATTATAAACATTGACTTCCACATACAGAGTAGCTGCTGTTGAGTTATCATCATTACTCATCTTCAGAATAATTTTCATTTCCAAAGCTGCTGACATCTAATTGATTTACTACTTCCTTTCAAAACCTAATGAACTTAAAGATATAGGATAGTTATTCCCTGAGAAATTTGGAATTTGTCACTCAGTGAATGGTGACTCAGCATTAGTTATATTAATTTGTATTTGTGGAACACCTTTTTTCCCTGTGCCTTAATACACTTTGTACGTGTTTTGGAAGTGCGTTATTAATGCAAAAATTTTAATTTTATTACTAAATCATTTCACAGATTTTTTTTTTTTTGTTTCATTGTCTTGAGAGGCTAAGTGCATGACCCACCAGGACACATACACACTCATAATTCCTGTGGCTTTTAACTAAACAGTCTTGAACTTAAATTCTAGCTTTCTAGAACTCTAAAGGATCCAGTTTACTTCATTTTGTTTCAGGAGGACATAAAAATTCTGTTTCAAATTGTGTCTGGACCTTAATAAGAGATTTCAGTTCTGGAATAGTTTTTGTGTTGAATAATTAGAGACTTGTATTTTAGTTTTTATTTTGGGAGATGGGAGGAATTTTAGGATAACCTGATTGTGGATGTGGTTGTCTGTAGCAGTTTGTCGTATAAAAGATTATTTATTTTGTGTTCTTCCTCCACATTTTATTATGAAAAATTTGAAATATACAGAAAAATGGAAAGAATTGGTCAGTGAGTCTTTATGTTAACATTTTACTATATTTGCTTTATCTCAGAGCAGTCTTTACCTTGTTTTTGTCCCCCTCAAGAAGAAATGACTTTTTTTATTTTTTTAAACGTTTATTTATTTTTGAGACAGAGAGAGACAGAGCATGAACAGGGGAGGGGCAGAGAGAAAGGGAGTCACAGAATCTGAAACAGGCTCCAGGCTCTGAGCTGTCAGCACAGAGCCCGACGCGGGGCTCGAACTCACGGACCATGAGATCATGACCTGAGCTGAAGTCGGAGGCTTAACCGACCAAGCCACCCAGGCGCCCCAAGAAGAAATGACTTTTATAGCTGATAGTAAAGTAGACCAAGTGAGAGCGAAAGAGTGAGACAGACAGACATGCACAGTGCCTGGCACATAGAAGGGTTAATAGAGCAAGTTGGCAAATGAGGGAGTGAACGTGAATGAATGAATTGATCTAAATAGGACGTGCTTCCAGCTCCAGGCCACAAAGAAACAATTCTCAGCTAAATACCTGCCCTTAGGGATTTACTGTTTGGTCTGAAGGTGAGAAACCGCAGAAGGCAAACCACTTTGCCAGGTAACCCATGTGAAGGCTTCAGTGAAGGTCAGCATAGTCAAGCATGGCTATTGGAGTTCAGAAGCAGGAATATGATCCCAGAAGACTGGGGCAGTTGACCAAGACTTCTTGGAAGAAGTGGAGCTGGAATTGGGCTAAGAGGTAGGACAGAACCTGAGAGCAGAGATGGGCACAGGGGCATTCTGGCCCATGGGGAGCCTGAGGTTCCCCACATACTTGGGAGGAGTGGGAGTGTGCTAAATAGCCAGCTGCCTGCTGGAAGCCTTCTATTCAGGTGGTTAGAGAGTGGACTGCCTTCTGGGTAGTGCTCCAAGGCAGGACCTGGCCCTGCTCTAGGCAGGACCCACTCACTCCCTGTTCCTTGAGTACTCCCAGTTACTCTCACTCCTGGGCTCTGCCCTTGCTGCTCACTCTCCATAGAACACACTCTCCCCAGATGTCTGTGTGTCTCCCTCTTCTTCTGGCCTCTTTTCAATGAGAACTTCTCCCTGATCTCTTTCTGGCATGCAGCAGCCTCTTAGCACTCCCCAACATGCTTCCTACTGTGTCCCCAAAGCCTAGTATAGTGCCTGTGATTATATATCTATAATGTGTATTTGTATATGTATGGATAAACAGAAATATAGAGAGTTGATGCTCAGGAAGTTGAAGGAATGAACAAATGGTAATTCTGAGGCATAGAGTGTGTTTGGTCACTTTAAGATATTTTCATGTCCAAGCAGCTAAGAGAAACTTGAGCTTCTCAGGGTTAGTGCACTTGTGAGGAAGGTGGAGATTCAGGTATGGTTAGCTTGCCCTTCTAAGGCATTCATCCTTGGCATTTTCTCTTTGAAAGAATCCTGTTCCTAAGTGAAGCCCTTGGTGATTCTGATGCCTCTTTTCTTTCTTTCAGGACCCCTGCAGTGTACCATGAGTCGGTAATGCCCACTGAGGACCTCTGGGAGCCATGTCAGACGAATCCGCCTCAGGGAGCGATCCAGACCTGGACCCGGACGTGGAGCTGGAGGATGCGGAAGAGGAGGAGGAGGAGGAGGAAGTGGCAGTGGAGGAGCACGGCAGGGATGACGCGGAAGACCTACTGGATGGTGAGTGGCTCTACTGAGTGACATGGGTTGTCTTTTCTTTTCTTTTCTTCTAGTGGATTTTTTGCTGGAAAAGCATGGTATTTCCAGTTGGATTTCTTAGGTCATCTATTGTGAGAAGGCAGACACTGGTTGCATAGCAACAATTAACTCATATGCTCTTTCTCAGGAAGTGAATTGTTGTTCCTCTATCTAGGCCTCACTTTAGTGCTGGAAGAACCTTTAGCATTTAACTCGTCTTTGACAGACATGTGGATTCAGATTCAAAGATTTGAGAGTAGAGCATCTTGCCCGAGTCATGGAGAAATCAGTAGCAGAGTCCTTGTGGCAAGACTTTGTGGTCTGGGGGTCATGGATTCATCAGATGGCTACAGGCAGGTGTGGGGGTAACCGTGAGTTTCCTGAAATTATATGCACAATTCTGCTTGTATGGACATGAGGGGATTACCTAGGGAGAGATTCTCAGATGAAAGGTACACAACTCCGGAAAGCTTACTGCATCTCCTGTGGTGCTGCTCTGCCTCCCAGCCATTTCTAGTGACTATAGATTGCTTCTGATGGGAGAGAACTGCACCTTCATAGCTGGTAGACCCCCTCTGGACTCCTATTTGGCTCAACCCTTCCTTTGCCCCCAACTTGTTGAAGTGGCATTGACTTTTTCTTCTCTAGTCCAGTGTGAGGTCATCTGGCCAGCCATAGAGCTTCTCAGTTCATTCCAGCCTTGCATAGCATAGGATGGAGTTGTTTGCAAGCTTCCTGTTAACTGAGGAATAAAGTTTTTGTCTGTTGTTTATAACAGACCACACTAGTAGAACTAGGAAAATGTGCTACTATTCTCCAGATTCTAGGAGAATGAACATCAATTCTGTTTCTTTGCTGCTGGTACTGTCTTCAGTTCTCATTCATCCTGACAGTTGTCACGTTGTTCAGGGATCAGTTTTTCCTCATTTATACTGTTTAGGAGTCTCTGCCCTATTTCCACTTCACCTCTGGCAGGGAAATTACCATTTTATTTATTTATTTTTCCTGATATCATTTGCTGTCCACTGTAATTCAGTTGGAGTCTCCCAAGATGGTACTGTAGTTCCTTTCTATATAAAGTAGAATAAGTAGAAATAATGGAAGATAGTGTGTGCTGGAACGGTATACCATCATACTGTCTTGATGTGCTCGCTTCGGCAGCACATATACATCATACTGTCTTGCCTTGGTCTCATGGTTCTTAAGATGGCATTAGAGTGCCCCTGGTATCTGCATCACTTTTTGCTTTTTATCATTTGGGTTCTCAGAATTATATTTCAGCTACCCCCTAGATTCATGTCAGGTTTAGATTGGATTTTAGATGTTGCTGGTGGGTATAATGGATATATACACACAGTTTTCCCTCTTGGCTTCTTGGAATTCTGTTTTCCTTGTTCAGTTCTTAATTATTAAGACAAAACAAAACATATCCTTCTGTGCACTTTATTATTTATGTTAGAAGCGGCAAGATTTTTTAAAATTACTTTTTAATGTTTATTAAAAAAATTGTTTTTAATGTTTATTTTTGAGAGAGAGAGAGAGACAGACAGACAGACAGACAGTGGGAGCAAAGTAGGGGCAGAGAGAGGGAGACACAGAATCCAAAGCACGCTCCAGGCTCTGAGCTGACAGTACAGAGCCTGATGCAGGGCTCAAACTCAGAAACTGCAAGATCATGACCCGAGCTGAAGTCGGGTGCTTAGCCAACTGAACCACCCAGGTGCCCCTAGAAGTGGTGAGAATTTAATTGTGATTTGTCACAGCTGTGTAACTGGAGGTTTTTTGTTTGTTTTTACTATTTATACAACTTTCAGATGAAACGATTTTTTAAAAATTTGAAATGACTTATTTTTATTGCTTTTAAAGTTCCGAGTGTTAAAGTGTTTGGTAGGTACTTTTTCTCTTGCCTTGCTAGGGTTATCTAACTTCTTGGAATTTGATTAAGTATCCTTTTGATGTTTCACTGTAGTGTTAGAGCTGTGCTCACCCAGGCACTCCCAAATGGAAGTGATACTTGTGTTACTTGTGGCAATTCTGCCCCTGTTTTAGAGCTCACAGTTTTCCTGGTTCTCTCATTTTGAACACTATGAAATTTTGCTGAAACATCTGAGACCTGCCTGTTTGTTCAGTCTTGCCTTTCCTGCCTTGGCTTGCTGGTCATCTCACAACCTTAATGGGTAGAGCGGCCCGCTATTCTAAAATTAGGAATAGCTATGAATAGTCTTAGCTGGTATAGTGTGATGTGGCCTTTTGTTGTCTTGGAGCAGTCTTTCTCAACCTGGGATGATTTTACCTCCCAGGGGACAATTTACAACGTCTGAAAACAGTTTTGATTGTCACGACTTCTGGGAGGTGGGGGAGGAATGCTACTGGCATCTTGTGGGCAGAGACCAGGGATGCTGCTAAACATCCTACATTGCACAGGACAGCTCCGTCCTACACACAGTTATTGTGGCCAAATATCAATAGTGCTGAGATTGAGAAACACTTTCAAAAAAGAAATTATTACTTCAGCTTTTTTATTTGAAGTTTCATTTCTATTGGATATCAATAACTCACTTTTATAGTGCTTCTTCATGGTTTGCACAAACATCTGAACAATCGTACTAACCTTTTCAAAGAACCGTCTTTTGGCTTTGTTGATTCTCTTGATTTGTGTTTACTTTCTTTGTAATTTCTACTTATAATGATCTTCCTTCTACTTCTAGCAGTACTTTCAAACTTCTTAAGAATGTGCTTACCTTTTTTTCCTAATAAAAACAATCAAAATTATAAATTTCCCTCTAAGTACTGCTTTAGTCCATCCCCTCACAAACATTTTGACATACTTTATCCTACTTTATCTTGATAATCCTATCTGTTAGGCAGAGCAGATACATTTTAGGGATGAGGAAACTGAGGCTCAGAAAGGCAAATGGCTTACTCAGTATAACTTTACAAGAAAGTGGCAGAGCTGGGCATTTGGTTTCCAAAGTGGTACTCCTTTTTCAAATCCATGTTGCTTCTGAGACTATAGATTCATATCATTCCCTACCTGTAATGGGTTGCTTTCTCTCTTAGTTTGTGCTTTAAGGAAAGAAGTTGATTGGTAATACTGTTGACTAGAGATGAGAGAACAATTAGAATAGCATGAGTAATGGCAAAGTAGAAGGGCAAGTATGGCATATGCTAGAGAATGGTGAGCTATCTTGTTTGATGTAGAATTGGACACATTAGGGGGATGACCAGAGTGAGACTGGAGTGGTGGCCTGGAATCAGGTTAGGAAGGAGTTTAGAATTTGTTTTATAGGCAGCATGGAATTGACGGAAGTTTTTACTGGGGAGCATTCATTAAACCTTTGATTTTTAGGAATGTTGTTTTAGCAGCATGAAGAAGAGATGGCCTATTAGATGGTGAAGACCAACTAGGTCTGTGTTAGAACTTTACAGAAAGGATTAATGAGGATTTGAACTGTTTGGATCAGTTGACCTACACAGGAGTAGTAAATGGTCAGATTTGTAACAGTGGAATTTATAGGACTTGGTGACTTACTTGATGTGTGAGGCAGGTTGAAGATGGAATAGGTAAAGCCTGGGAAGATAATGAAATCTTTACAAAGGTGGGAAGAATGGTATAGGGAGTGGGGGAATTAGAGATGTAGCTTTGCTACATTAAATTGGGGCATTATCTCCTCCTTGATACTGACCTTTGAACGTTGACTTGTGGGGTAGTATGAGAATAAGGAGACTTTGGCTCTTGGGGAGTAGCACCATGATTTTGTCTTTAAAAAGGTAGAGAGAAAACAGTGCTTTCCATTTCTAACACATTAGGGGCTCTTGGCATGTTGTGAAACATTTTTGAGTGGTTTTTGTTTCCCCTGTTTGTTTTTTCTTTTTCTTTTAGAGAGATAGAGCAAGAGAGCAAGAGAGCATGTGCATGAATGGGGAAGAAGGGCAGAGAGAGGGAGAATCTCAAGCAGGCTCCATGCTCAGCATGGAACCTGACATGGGGCTCAATTCCCTGACCCTGGGATCATGACCTGAACTGAAATCAAGAGCATACCCTCAACTGACTGAGCCAACCCAGGTGTCCCTCATTCCCCTGTTTTTCTTTTCTCCAGATGTCTGTGTTGAGTTTTCTCTATTCTCTTGGAATGGTGGGAGAAGTTGGATGTCAGCACCTTATGGGGTCTCTGATTATCAAAGGTAGAGGTTCAAAACCTGGTGCCTCTGGGAATTGGCTTTCCTCATGCAAAATGTTTTTCTGGTTCAGTATTTTCTTCTAGCTCAGCTTCAGGTCCAATGTCTTGCCCCAGATAAAGTACTTAGAAATATTTAGATGAAGGGAACTCCTAGAATAATCTAGCCTTTACAAAAAAAGTTCATTTTCAGTTGCTGCTTAATGTGTATTCCAGTGGATGTATAAGTGTCGCACAGCTGGTATCTGTCACAGAGTCCTATGTTTACATGGCTTTGTAAAAAGATCTTTCTTTGCCTTGGTGGTTCATTAGCACATTTGTTTTCCTCAGCATCACTCCACTGTAAGCCTTCAGTGCAACTGTAAGTGATGGAGTTTAGACCAAGAGATATTTTCAAGGGTTTTCCTGTCTATACAAATGGCAAAGATCTTAACATCTGTTTCCCCAAGGTAGCTTCTTGTCCTCTTGCAGCAGGGAGACAGGGAGAAAAATAGCAAGAAACCTGGTCCTGAATATGCACTAGTGGTTGGGTGGGTGGAGGGGATGCTTAAAATTTAAACTATTAATTAACAAGGACTTCATGTGTTTCTTATTAACATTCATCTGGATTAATGGATCCAATTCCTGATTTCACTTGTTCTCCAAGTGAATAATGAATCTTAGTTTAAAAAAAAATTTTTTTTTTTTAAGTTTATTTATTTTGAGAGAGACGGAGACAGCATGAGTGGTGGAAGGGCACCTAGAGAGGGAGAGAGAGAATCCCAAGTGGGCTCCACGCTGCCAGTACAGAGCCCAATGTGGGGCTTGAACCCACAAAGCAGTGAGATCATGACCTGAGCCAAAACCAAGAGTCAGACGCTTAACCAACTGAGTCACCCAGGCACCCCTGAATCTTAGTTAATAATATGATTCCCCTTTCCATTACCACTTGCACTTCTTTTAGGCTACCTTTATTCTTGTGAAATATTTGCAAGGAAAAGCCAGATGTCCCATTTCTTTCCTACAGTATTTTTACTCTATTACCTGTGCCAGTTTCTCTGGTCTTTGCTTGGTTCTCCAGGAGGATTCTGGGGCCACCACCCTCTTTTCTTCTGAGAGCGTTCCACTCATCCAAGCTGTTTGGCCCATGTTGTGAACAGCCTCATTAACCTAACACAAGAGTAGGGTTTTTCTAATGGAATATTACTAGAAAACAAACCAAAGCCCCAGCCAGAAACTGCAGACTTAAAAAACTTATTTGTTACTCTAAGAATGATTGCTTGCCAAAAGGTTTCATTTCCAAACTCATTTCCTCAGGCCGTGGTAGGCATACTGGGAGTTTATGAAGCTTCAGGATGAACATGACAAACCTTGTTGGAGTGCCAGTTTTATCAGGAGATAGGTGGAGTGGTGTTGGGGGTTGGGGGTTAGTACTTTGGTAAGGAATTTTAAAAAATTGTAAAAGGGGCGCCTGGGTGGCGCAGTCGGTTAAGCGTCCGACTTCAGCCAGGTCATGATCTCGCGATCCGTGAGTTCGAGCCCCGCGTCAGGCTCTGGGCTGATGGCTCGGAGCCTGGAGCCTGTTTCCGATTCTGTGTCTCCCTCTCTCTCTGCCCCTCCCCCGTTCATGCTCTGTCTCTCTCTGTCCCAAAAATAAATTAAAAAAAAAAAAATGTTGAAAAAAAAATAAAAAAAAATTGTAATAAAAATTAGGCATAGAAAATAATTCATATGCATTTTTAAGGTAAAATAAGATTTTTTTTTTTCAAATAAATTTCAGAGTTTAGAATTTTGGATCGTGCCATGAGAGCCCCCCAAGGGATAAGAATGTTTTCTGCAGACATTCAGGACTCGTCAGTGGAAAAGTTTGAGAGGCCCTGGCTTAAGTTAATCAAGATCTGGGCACAGACTGCCTTGATGGGCACATCTTTTTAGAACATGAAGGCCTTCTTTTTTTGTTGTTTTATTCTTGTCTGTTTTACATGGCATATCAGGATACTGAGATCCTGGAACTGGAGCTAGATATGTTCCTTCTGGAACCTGCTTCATAGCCATCTTATTGACAGAAAGCTAACCTCCTGAATATCAACTTTGGCCTCAGGCTGACCTCCTTCACCTTAGACCACTGAGTAGGGAAAGCTGATCTTCTCAACCTCTGGATCTCTGCCTTCCCTGCAGAGAGTTTGCTTTGTGCTTTTTCACTGACCCCTTTCTATTTGTCCTCTTTGCTTACAATGTAAAGAATTAGGGGTAAAGTGTTCTAGGCAGAGGGCCAGGGCAAAGGCCCTGGTGTGGGAACGAATTTGCTGTTTAAGAATCAGGAACATAGAGGCCATGGTGGCTGAAGCGTAGAGAATAGAGGCCAGAGTGGTCTGGGATGAGATAGGGAGGGCCTGAGCATGTAGGGCCAGTGGTAGCAGTTTGAGATATACCCAAACCCTGGTTTTATTCGTTTGGGTTCCAACATGCTTTTTCAGATTCTCACCGCGAGTTCTGGACATATCATTAAACAGTAGCAGTCTGCAGGAAAAGTCATGCTCTCTGAGCAGCTGGAAGTGGAAGAGGTGTAGGGGAGCTTCCAGAAATTTGAACTAAGATCAGAGTGGGTGGGGTGATTTCAGCAATCTAATGGGAACTCTAACCAATGTTTTCTCCCTCCAATGGAAGCCCCCAGGGCCCTTCAGAAGGCAGCATAGTCTATGGAGTTGTAGTTTTCACCCTTTTTTATGACCTTTCTGTTACATTAGACATTCTTAGTTTAAGCCTAAATTTCTTCCTTTTCTAAGAATAGTTTTTAAAGGAAATATTTATTTATTTTGAGAGACGGAGCGTGCACATGTGCACTCCCGTGTGAACCAGGGAGGGGCAGAGACAGAGGGAGAGAGAATCCTAAGAAGGCTTGGCGCTCTTGGTGCAGAGCCCAACACAGGGCTCAATCGCATGAACCGTGAGACCATGACCTGAGCCGAAATCAAGAGACGATGCTTAACTGACTGAGCCACCCAGACATTCCTAGATCCATTTTTAAAAATTTAGTGTGATAGAATCCATTCCTGTTGTTCATTTTAATACTCAAATTGTCCTGGGTTTGGCTAGTGGGAGCCCATTTCAGCTGACTTCAGTATTCCTTTGACATGCTCCCTACAATTTGTGAGCACTTCCTTTTCTTTCTGGTACAACGGTGTTCCAAGCCTAGCTTGTATCTTCTCTGTTCTGACCTGGGAATTGGCCTTTTCTCCAAACTCCTGGTTTCTTTTAGAGGGAAATGGTACTTAGAAACCAAGATCTGGGCTATACATATGCTCAATACTACTAGGATATCATTGATTGTTGGCTCTTTTGGTCTCTAGAGCTAGGAAATACATTTAATTTAAAAAATTGTATTCAGGGACGTCTGGGTGGCAGTTAAGCGTCTGACTTCAGCTCAGGTCATAATCTTGTGGCTCGTGGGTTCGAGCCCTGCATTGGGCTCTGTGCTGACACGGTGAAGCCTGCTTCAGATCCTCTGTCTCCCTCTCTCTGTGCCCCTCCTCATTCATTCTCTCTCTCTCTCTCTCTCTCAAAAATAAAAAAATAAAACTTAAAAAAATAAATTAAAAATTGTGTTCATAACAGTGCTCTTAATTTTACTCCTTCTCCCATTCCTTATCTGTATCTCCCTTTTCACCCGGTGAGAACCTGGTTCCCAGTAGCATCACGGTATTTATTCATTTGTTCAATTATACAGTACACTCAAAATAGTTTCAGATATCTACTACAAACAATAAGTCTAAAGTTCAAGATTATTTTTGCAATTTTTTTCCTTTTAATATATCTCACTTAAACTGCATAGACAGAGTACTATATTGTCAAAAAGTTTACTTGGATTTTTGTTTGTTTTTCCAGCTTATCAAGGTTTAATTGTATACTGTGTATATACCCTTAAAGCTATCATCAAGTTAGTGAGCATATTTGTCACCCCTGAAAGTTTCCTTACCCCTTTTGAAGTCCTTCCCTCCCCTCCCTGCCTTCCAACCCTGTCTCTAGTGAACCATTGATCTGCTTTCTGCCCTTACTGATTAGTTTCTATTTTATAGAATTTTGGTATAAATGAAACCACATAGTAGTTTTGTTAACGAAGTGGATATGGATTGTGTGAAAGAAAGAAGGTAAGGATCAATCCCAAAGTTTTTGGATTGAACAGCTTGAAGATGCCATTTTCTGAGCTTGGAAAGATTGGGGGAGAGGCACAGAATGGGGACAGACAAAAGTGTAGTTTTAGAGACATGTTAAGTTTGACATGTCTTATGGCTCCAAGCTAAGATGTTGAGAAGGCAGTTAGTTAGATTACTGAGTTGAAGTTCAGAAGAGAAGTCTACATTGAAGATAAAAACATGGGCTATATCTGTATATAAATGGTACTTATGACATGGGACAGGATGAGATCATCCCAGGAATAAGAGAAGTAATCTGAGTGACTAAGCACTGGACACTCAGCAGTGGGGAGGGTGATAAAGAGGGTCTAGGAAAGAAGACTGAGAAGAAATGGCCACTGACGTAATAGGAAACCCAAGAGAAAAGTGCTGTGGTGGCTTAAAAAAAAAACAATTTCAAGGAGGAAGTGATCAACTGTGTTAGTTAAAGGCTAGCAATAACCAGGGTAGTATCAGGAGTAAGAATTGACTGCTGGATATTTGTAATATTTGCAAATCAATCAACATAATACATCACATTAATAAGAGAAAGGATAAAAACCTTATCATCATTTCAATAGATGCAGAAAACGCATTTGACAAAGTAGAATATTCATTCATGATAGAAACCCTCAAGAAAGTAGGTTTAGAGGGAACATACCTCAACATAATAAAGGCCTTATATGTAAAACTCACAGTTAACATCATCAGTGGGGAAAAACAGAGCTTTTTCCCTAAGGTCAGGAACAAGACAAAGATGTCTACTCTCACCACTTTTGTTCAACATAGTACCGGAAGTCCTAGCCATAGCAGTCAGACAACAAAAAGAAATAAAAGGAATCTACATCAGTAAGGAAGAAGTAAAACTTACATTATTTGCAGATGACATAATACTATATATAGAAAAGCCTAAATACTCCACCAAAAAACTACTAGAACTATAAATGAAATCAGTAAGGTCATAGGATACAAAATCAATATACAGAAATCTGTTGCATTTCTATACACTAATAATGAAGCAGCAGAAAGAGGAATTAAGAAAACAATCCCATTTACAATTGTACAGAAAAAAAAAAAAAAAAAGTAGCCTAGGAATAAACTTAACCAAAGAGGTGAAAGACCTGTACTCTGAAAACTATAAAATATTGATGAAAGAATTGAAGACGACAAAAAGAAATGGAAAGGCATTCTGTGCTCATGGATCAGAAGAACAAATATTGTTAAAATGTCTATACTACCCCAAACAATCCACAGGTTTCATGCAATCCCTCTGAAAACACCAACAGCATTTTTCACAGGACTAGAACAAATAATCCTAAAATTTGTATGGAACCAAGAAAGACCTCAAACAACCAAAGCAGGCTTGAAAAAGAAAATAATTTGAGGTATCACAATTTCAGACCTCAAGTTATATTACAAAGCTATAGTAATCAAAACAGTATGGTAATGGAACAAAAAATAGACACACATATCAATGGAAAGAATAGAAAGCCCAGAAATAAATGCACAATTGTATGGTCAATTAATCTTTGACAAAGGAGGAAAGAATATACAATGGGAAAAAGACAGTCTTTTCAACAAATGGTGTTGGGAAAATTGGACAGCTACATGCAAAAGAATGAAACTGGACCACTTTCTTATACCATACACAAAAACAAATTTTAAATGGATTAAAGACCTAAATGTGAAACCCGAAACCATAAAAATCCCAGAAGAGAACACAGGCAGTAATTTCTCTGACATTGGTTGTAGCAACATCTTTCTAGATGTGTCTACTGAGGCAAGGGAAACAAAAGCTAAAATAAATTATTGGGACTACATCAAAATAAAAATCGTCTGCACAACAGGGGTGCCTGGGTGGCTCAGTCAGTTAAGTGTCTGATTCGGTTTTGGCTCAGGTCATGATCTCTCACGAGTTCAAGCCCTGCATCAGGCTCTGTGCTGATGGCATGGAGCCTGCTTGGTATTCTCTCTCCCTCTCTCTCTGCCCCTCCCCTGCTCTCTCTCTCTCTCTCTCTCAAAATAGATAAATAAACTTACAAAAAAAATTTTTAAAAAAAGATCTTTTGTACAACAAAGGAACCAACCAACAAAACTGAAAGACAATCTACTGACTGGGAGAAGAAATTTGTAAATGATATATCTGATAAAGTGTTAGTACCCAAAGTATATAAAGAACTTATACAACTCAACATAATAATAATAATAATAGTAATAAAAAAAATGGGTAGAAGAGATGAATAGACATTTCTTCAAAGAAGACATCCAGATGGCCAAGATGCTTAACATCACTCATCATCGGGGAAATGCAAATCAAAACCACAATGAGATATCACCCCACACCTGTCAGAATGGCTAAAATGAAAAACACAAGAAACAAGTGTCAACAAGGATGTGTAGAAAAAGGAACCCTCGTGCACTGTTGCTGGAAATGCAAACTGGTACAGTCACTGTGGAAGACAGTATGGCGGTTCCTCAAAAAATTAGAGAACTACCCTATGATCCAAGAATTGAACTACTGGGTATTTACCCAAAAAATAGAAAAGCACTGGCTCAAAAAGATACATGGATCCTTTGTTTATTGCAGCATCACTTACAATGGCAGCAGCCCAAGTGTTCATCAGTAGATGAATGAATAAAGAGGATGTAATGTGTATACACACACATAAATACAATGGAATATTATTCAGTCACAAAAAGAACAAAATCTTGCCATTTGTAATAACATGGATGGATCTAGAAATATAATACTAAGCAAAATAAGCCAGTCAGAGAAGGACAAATATTATATTATTTCATTCATGTGGAATTTAAGAAACAAGACAAAAGAAAAAAAAAGACACAAACAAAAAAACAGACTCTTAACTATAGAGAACAAACTGATGGTTGCCAGAGGGGACGTAGGTGGGGGCATGGGTGAAATAGGTGAAGGGGACTAATAATACACTTATCTTGATGAGCACTGAATAATATATGGAATTGTTGAATTACTGTAATGTACACCTAAAACTGATATAACACTGTTAATTACACTGGAATTAAAATTAAAAGAGAATTGGCTGTCAGATTTAGCAGTGTGGGAGTCCTTGGTGACCTTGATGAGCATTTCAGTGCCATGATAGGGGCTAACATAAGAACAGGTGGAGGGGCGCCTGGGTGGCTCATTTGGATAAGTGGCCGACTTTGGCTCAGGTCACGATCTCGCGGTCTGTGAGTTCGAGCCCCGTGTCGGGCTCTGTGCTGACAGCTCAGAGCCTGGAGCCTGTTTCAGATTCTGTGTCTCCCTCTCTCTCTGACCCTCCCCTGTTCATGCTCTGTCTCCCTCTGTCTCAAAAATAAATAAACGTTAAAAAAAAAAAAATTAAAAAAAAAAAAAAACAGGTGGAGAGGAATTGGAGACCCTAAGAATAGACAAGTTTTTTGAGGGGTTTTGCTATAAAAGGAAACAAAAAGAAGAAGCAATAAATGAGGGGGTATTTGAGGTCAAGGAAAGGCTTTTTTAGGGGTGCCTGAGTGGTTCACTTGGTTGAGTGTCTTACTCCTGATTTTGGCTCAGGTCATGATCTCGCGGTTCATGGGATCCAGCCCCATGTTAGGCTCTGTGCTGACAGTGTGGAGCCTGCTTGGGATTCTCTATCTCTCCCTCTCTCTCTCTCTCTCTCAAATAAATCTAAAAAACATTAAAAATAAAAAGAAAGGCTTTTTTAAAAGTTAAAAAGTTTCATCCTTCTAACTTTTTGCCAGTGGGGCTTATCAGGTAGGGAGGGAGAAATGGATGACACAGTATAGTTGGGGGCAGTCCCTACTGGCTCAAGCCAAGACCTGGGAAAAATCCTTTACCTCAGCATGTTAGTGTGTAATAGAAAGGAACACCCCTCAGGGCAAGGTAATCATCTTCCTCTAAATTTTTGTATCTTGGGCAAGACCTTGCTGAGCCTTCAGGTTCACTTCTGCAAGATGAAATTCTGCAACCTGAACTCTAGATCTGTTGTTTTCTCATTCTGGATGAAGATGTGGAAGTATGGGCATGTTTTTAGGAACAAAGAGGAATCACCAAAGTGGAGAAAAGGGCTGTGAATCTGCATGGAAGGCCAGTTTAGCCATGTATTAGCTCTCTATTGCATTTTAGCATTTTTTTCTCAACTTAGATGACCAGCACCAGTCCTTAAATTACAGATTCATGACAGATCTTTTTATTCTGTATTTGTTTTATCCTCTTCCCTTCCCCAGAAAGTTGTATCACCTCTTCCTGAGACAAGTTGGATATCTGTTGTTGGACTGATTTTTTAGAGTAGCCTAAATCAAGAATTTAGGGTGACTTCTTACTAGAAATGAAGTAGTGCCAATTTTGCAACCATTTCCTGTCCTTTTCTGTGTGCCAGACTTAAAGACACAAAGGTGCAGAGTTCAGGTGTGCTGGGGGCAGAAAATTGTTTGTAAATCTGCAGCAGGAAAGCGTGTCAGATGTTGACCCAGTTGTTCAGAGTGACTTTGTAAGACCTTCAACCCTCTTTCCCAATAATCCAGGGGGTGGGAACTTCTGACTGTGAGTTTAATTTGCATTTCCCTGATTATTTAAGATGTTAGGCTTTTTCCATATGCTTATGACCATTTTCAGTCTTGTAAAGTGTCTGAACACATTTTTTGGAACATTTTTCTTTCCTTTCATCTATTTCTTATTGATTGGAATTCTTCATATCTGGTTATGAGTCTTATTGGGTACACACACACACACACACACACACACACACACACATATCTTTTCCTTCTATATTGCTTGATTTTTCACTTTTAATTGTGTTTTGTGGGGCTTATTTTGCAGTTTTATGCTCCTTTTTATATTGTATTTTTGATGAATAGATGTTTTAATTATAATGAAATCAAATTTATTTTTACCCTTTATGTTTAGTGCTTTAGTGCTTCCCCATGGTCATGAAGATATTGTTATTTTTTAGAAGCTTTAAATGTTTTACCTTCACATTTAGGTCAGTGATCCATCGTGAATTGATTTTTGTATGGTGTGAGGTAGGGGTCAAGGTTCATCCTTCTCATTTCCAAATATGATTATCTAATTGATTCAGCATTCTGCATTGCATTTTCCTGTACCTTTTGTTATAAACTGAGGCACAGTACATACATAGCTGTCTCTGAACTCTATTTTTTTTCCACATAACTTTCAGGGAAATGGGAATAGAGGGGAAATTATGCAGTGTGGTGGCTAAGAGCATGAACTCTGGAGACAGATCAGTCACCTGGGTTTAGATCCTATCTTTACTACTTAATGGCTTTCGAGCAAGTTTCCTTATCTGTAAAATGGGAATAATGGTAGCACTATCTACTTAATAGGGCTGTTTTGAGGACTGAATGAGTTAATGTTTATAGTATTTGTAATGGCCTTGGACATGCAGTGCATGGGATCCAAATCTAGTAGGGCTCACTGCAGACCTGGTGCTGGGCCTGTAGCTATTCACCAGCTACTTTGTCTGCCCTGACTTCACAGTTCCCAGCAATCCTCCTGAAGGAGTGTCTTTAAGTGTTTTGTAAATTGTATTCTGAAGTCTTATAGTAGTCTTTGGTCCAATTTAGAGTACAGAAGCAGGATGTGCCAGGTTTGAATAAAATTCCCCAAACAGCATACCAAGAGAGAAAGCATCAGTTACTAACCTTGTCTCCCCAGATATATTGACAGGCACTGCAGCCTAACAATGTTGAGCACATGCTGAAATAAAAATAAAAAGGAAGAAACCTAGAGATGGTCTTCTATAGGCTTTTAGGCAGAGACCTGAAAGAGAATATGGGTTACAATTAAATTAGAATCTAACACATCCCTGTTAGATAAGGAAATGAGAAAAGAGGGACACAGCATCTGCAAGGGCCCAGAGCCTCTGAGAGCACCATGCTTTTGAGGCTAGAGAACATGGAACTGAGAGTGTGTGGGTGGAGGGAGGTTTTTGGTAGTCAGGTTGTGAGCTAGCAATCAGGAAAGGCATGAAGGATTTCAGATTTTATCCTAAGAGCAGAAGGGATAGTTTTAAAGTGTTTTAAAAGATCCTGGGTGGGTGGAGACTGTGACTAGAGCGGATTCACAAAGCTCACTCTTTCTGCAGTGTGGATTGCAGGGAGGCAGGGAGACTCTGGAGGCCAGAGCAAGAATCCAGACCAGGTAGTACAGTGGTGTGGAGAGAAGAAGAGAGGGATATTTAGGTAACTTCTTAGAGCACAGAATTCATGACTGAATATGAGGAAATGAGAGAAAGCAAGAATGAATGAGGCTTTTTTCCCTTGATGGTCACTGAGTGTGGTGGAAGTCTAAAGAGTTGCTACTCTGTGGGGTGTGGGATGCTGGGAGAGCTACTGCGGAATGCTCTTCCACTATAGAGACTTTGTGCTTATGTTCTTAGCCACTCTTCTTTTAATTGTCCCCTTCACCCATTAGGAAGCAAGGCTGTTGTGTAATGTGCTCCTGGATAAGTACATATTTTCTTTGCATTTTCTACAGCCCCAAGGAAAAGGTTTGTTATTTTATTTTTATTTCTTAAATTAAATTTAATTAATTAATTAAGTAATTAATTTTTAAGTAATCCCTCTACCCAACATGGGGCTCAGACTCATGATCCCAAGATCAACAGTCTCATGCTCTACTGACTGAACCAGCCAGGCATCCTTGTTGTTTTATTTTTAATATGATCAGCCAGAAAGGGCCTTACCAGTCTTTCTTTGATCAGAGCAACTCTCTAGCCTTTTGCATTCATGGAGTTAACATTTAAGGTTCCAGCCAATGAGACTATTCCGAGAGTCTGTAATCTGCACTAGTTTATTATTTTGCCAAGGCATGACTTTTAATGATGCTCTCTTCAGGTTGGGGTTTGGAGAGTGAGTCCTGTCCTGTCCTCCAGAGCATCTGCTCCTCAACCTACCCTGTTCTCTGCTCTCAGCTCAGAAATTCTGACGGGATTGTTTAAATGTTTCAGTTGTACATGAATGCATTTTGTGGAAGAAATTATGTGCTGTAGCAGTATTCTCTAATTTGGGCATTTTGCAAAGGTATCTTCTCTCTTGCCTCCTGTGCTTTCCCTTCATGATGTCTGTTGTGAAGTCTGATTTGATGCTTTGCTTGTGAAACCCTACTCTTTGTTCACAGCCTTTTCTCACCTAATGAATCCTTTTGGGAATTTGAGGTTTTATTTTTTGTGGTTGGTAGCCTCAATACATCAAAATGTTCATGAGTAGAATGAAAAAGTAAAAGTTCTGTTGATTGACTTCCCCACCTCCTCCCTGCAATACAGATTCCTAGCATGCTTTTGTTTGTCCATTGGACCAGCTTTACTGTCTTCTAGGTTAACAGACACAAGTAACACATTTTGAAGGATTATCACCTTAGTGTGTGTACCCAAGTCCTCTCTCAAAAGACACAGAATGAGCTTTTGCTATTTCTCTTTGCTCATTCCCTCTTAAAAGAGGCAGCACTTAATGCCATCCTAGTTTCCTCTTGCTTGTTGTGGACACCCTTACATGGGAGTCCTAGTGGAGTTTGCATGTTATGGAAAGATTTGTATGTTATTCTGTGCTTCTGCCACCATTTAAAGTGGGTTTGCAGGCAGGAGAATGGGTGTGGGGTTTTGCCAGCCTGAGCTCCAGAGGGAGGGGCAACAGTTTCCCAAGGCCATAAACAGGCTTATTCTCTTCATTCTTCTTTTAAAATCCCCACTTTGATGATGCTGAGATCCTGTTTTCCCCTCTTACACTCAGCTGTCAGGCTCAGTGGGGATGCCTGGAGATTGCTTTCTAGCCTCCTTGAGAGAGGCTGCCAATTGGAGTCCTCACAGAAGAGCAGGAAGCCCAGCATGGACTGACATGTCCCTTGAACCAGCTCCAGTCTTGACACTTCTCTCTGGTTATATAACATCAAGCAGCTGCAGCTTCCAGAACCACTTTATTCCTTATAGTGCTGAATGGCAGGTGGAGGAAGCACTGACCCTTTAGTGATCCTGAAGTTTCCAGGAATAATTTGCTTGAGTATTTAATTCTATTTTTATTTCTCCCATGTTTGCATCACTCATACTTTGGGAAATAAGCAAGGCAATAGTCCATTGCTTCAGTCTTCCCACTAAGGTCCTTAGCCTAGTCCCTATTTATTGATTGATTTATTTTTTTAGGGTGATGTATTTTAAATTTTTTATTATTTTTAAAAGTATTTATTTAATTTTTTATTTTAACGTTTATTTATTTATTTTGTGAGAGAGAGAGCACAAGCGGGGAAGGGACAGAGAGAAGGAGAAAGAGAATCCCAAGCAGGCTCTGTGCTGTCAGTGCAGAGCCCCACATGGAGCTGGTTCTCACAAACCGTGAGATCATGACCTGAGCCAAAATTAAGATTTGGTCGCTCAACCAACTAGGCCACTCAGGCACCCCGAAGTTTTTTTTTTTTTTTTTTTTTTTAGTGTTTTATTTGTTTTTGAGAGAGATAGTGCAAGCTGGGAAGGGGCAGAGAAACGGGACAGAGGATCTGAAGCTCAACTGACTGAGCCACCCAGGCACCCCTCACATAATCCTTTTTAAAAATCTTTATTAGACAGTTAAGAGACCTTTGGAAGTAAAATTACAAGGGAAAATTTTGAGGAAAGAGTGGCCAGTCTATTATCACTCGAGACCTTTAGCAGATCTGGAAGGAAGAGCTCTCCCCACCCCAGGCAGCTGACTGAAGATCGCTAGGTGCCATGGTCACCAGGTGCCTTGGGTCATATGTTGCTCTTGGATGGGCTGCAGCTGTTTCCAGATAGGATTCAGCTCTTCAACTTTGCATGCTGGGTAGTGGGGTTTCCCTCCCTTAATGTGTTACAATGGCTAGATGTTGTGTTGCTTCTGGAATTCTGGGGGATGGAAGGATGGGGTAAATCAGGCTGAGTATATATGATCAGCATTAATGTTTAGCATGGAGACTTCAGGGAAGGAGGGGAAAAAATTAGTGTGAGTGTTCTCATGGCTGATGGAATAATAAAGTTGAGTGATTGGAGTAAGTGTGGGAATACTTCAAGAACCAGCCTACATTTCTTCAGTTTTGACTACTGTAGGCGATGAAGTTTTTCAGATTTGTAAGTATTCTGTATTACACTTACAACTCCTTTGCTATTTGTTTTATAAGTAGTATCTAGTCTGTGGCTTATCTCTTAACATTGTTGATAGTGTTCTTTGTTGTAAAAAAAAAAGAATCTGTAATTTTATTGTAGTCACTTTAAATAAGCTTTTCCATTGTTCAGTGGTCATTTATTTCATGGGTGGAAAAGAGGCATATTTTAAAGATTGGAATGTGGTTTTCATCAACATCTTTGTTCTTAAGTGTTTATTTTGAGAGGGGGGTGTGGAGAAAGCATGAGCAGGGGAAAGCATGAGCAGGGGAGGGGCAGAGAGAGAGGGAGAGAGAAAATCCCAAGCAGGCTCCTTGCCATCAGCACAGAGCCCAATGCGCGGCTCAGACCCACAAATTGTGAAATCATGACCTAGGCGGAAATCAAGAGTCAGACGCCCAACCGAGCCACCCAGGCACCCCTCATTTTTTTTTTAAGGATGCCTTGTGAAGAGCAGAAGTTTTTAATTTTGATGAAGCACATTTATCATTTTTTTCGCTTGTGGTTCAAGCTTTTTGTATCCTGCTTAAGAAATCTTTACTTACCCTAGGGGTGCCTGGGTGGCTCAGTTGGTCGAGTGTCTGACTTCACCTCAGGTCATGATCTCACAGTTCATGGTTTCGAGCCCTGCATGAAGCTCTGTGCTGACAGCCTGGAGCCTGCTTCGGATTCTGTGTCTCCCTCTCTCTCTGTCCCTCCCCTACTCTCTTTCTTTCAAAAATAAACATTAAAAAAAAAAAAAAATCTTCACTAACCCTAAAGTTGCGAATATTTTCTACTACATTTTCTGCTAGAAGTTTTATAGTTTAAGCTTTTATATTTAGGCCTTGATCCATTTTGAATTATTGTTTATGTATAATATGTAATGAGGTGAGAATTGTATCTGTTGCAAATGGTGTGTTGGAAAGATTATCTTTCTCCATTGAATTACTTTTAATTACCTTTACAAAGAATCAATTGACTATAAATGTGTGGTCTAAGTCTGGACTGTATTATATTAATTACTATGTTTATCCCTAGGCAAAATCATAATTACTGTAGTTTCAATCAGATAGTACAATAATTCCAACTTCATTGTTGTCTTAAAAAATTATTTTGATTACTGTAGGACTTTTGCATTTTCATAAGAATTTTAGACTTCTGTCAATTTCAGTTGCAGATAGTGGCCACAGTTAAAATAGCAAAGTGGAAGCTACATTGCCTTTTATGCTAGCCTTGGAAGTTATAGTGTCACTTCTGTCTTATTCTTTTGGTTATAAGCAAGTCATAAGCCCACCCAGATTCAAGAGAAAAAGATTAGAATTTATTTCTCAATAGGAGGAGGATCAGGGTCAAACTGTAGGAAAGCATTGGGATGAAAGATATTGTTACATTCATCTTTGGAAAAAAGACTGCCACATTCCAGCCTCTGGCCACAGTAATTCACATCATCCCACAAGCAAAATACACTGCCCCCTTTCCTCAAGACCCTCAAAGTTTCATTCCATTTCAGCATCAGTTTATAGTCCAAGATCTTGTCATCTAACTCAGATCCATGTGTGAATGTGGCTTTTAGTTGTAGTTTCTTGAATTCACTCCCTAAGTACAGTTTCTCTTATCTGAAGACTTTTTTCTAAGTCTTTTGTTTAACAGAGATCTTCTAGGCATGCCTGCAAAATCTTTAGGAGGCTTTTAGTCTGTTTGAAAAGGTCTATGAGGCACTACTTTAAATATTTCTGAAATCATAACAAAGGATCTTACAGGTCTACCCTGGATTTGATATCAATTTTCCATGCTACTACTGGTGATAGAGTTGCTAAACTGTCTGAAACAGTGTTTCTTTTCCTTTAGCTTTCTGTAACATTTTCCTTTAAGCCTTCATCAATAATCTCCTTGAGACCCTTTGGGCTTTTATGACCAGTTTCCTTATGACCCTTCCAGCTTCTTCTCACCACTTAACACCAAACGCAAAACCATACTCTAATTTTTTATTGATTTGTTTATTCTTATTTACCCCAAGTACCAAGTTTCTGTTTCAGTTACTGTGTCATAAATTTCCCCAACACTTAAATGATTTAAAACAATAACATTTATTATTTCTTTTGGTTGCTGCTTGGCTGACAGTCTAACATCTAGGCCATCTAGATTTCCCTCCTTCCCTCCCTTCCTCTCTGCCTTCCTTCCTTTCTTTTTCAATTTTTTTAAAGTAAGCCCTACCCCCAGTGTGGGGCTGAAACTCACCACTCCAAGATCAAGAGTTGCAAGCTCTACTGACTGAGCCAGACAGGTGCCCCCAGATTTCTCCTGATTGAATTTTTCTTGACTATGGATACTTTCCTGTTTCTTTGCATATCTGGTGATTTTTGAGTAAATAAAATGGTCTTTGTGCATAATATATTGTAGAGGCTCTGCATTCTTGTTCATTCTGATTTTCACAGGCAGTTCAGTTACTGATTGATCCATCACCTTGAACTTATGAAGCCTTGGTTTTATGCCATTTTAGTACCAATCTGTGAAAAGCCCAAGATATTTTCCAATCTAATTTGGTAGGACTCAATCTCTAAATTCTCTCTTCTTGCAGACCTTGTTAGGGCTTGGTTTTAGGCTTTGTTAGGGAGGATCCAGTATATAGGTCTTACTTTAGAATGTGGTTCATACTCTTAGGGACAGCCTTTCTTTTGTCTCAGCAAGATGGCAGGGGTGTTATATAAAATGTTAATGACATCTTTATACTCTGGCAAGTCTACAACTCCCCAATTCCCCTGGCATTGCTCTTCCCCTAGCACTGCTAGGCTTCTAGTATCTCTATGCTGCTCTCACTGTGGTCAGATACATACTCTGAATGATTTCACTTGTTTGAAATGTGTTGAGGTTTGCTTTATGGTGCAGTATATGGACAATTTTGATAAATGATGCATGAGCTGTTGAAAACAATGTGTGTTTTGTCATTGTTGAATGAAGTGTTCTAAATATGTTTGTTAATTCAGGTTTGTTGTTTCATTCAGTTCTTGTATAGCCTTACTGGTGTTTTTGTCTGTTGCTCATATTCTTGAAAGAGACTTGTTAGTCTCTCATTATGATTATAGATTTCTGTATTTCTTCTTTCAGTTTTGTCAGTTTTAATGTATTTTGACACTAAGGTGTTGTGTGTATACAGAATTGATATTGTTATATTTTCTTTGTACAATGACCCTTTGTCATTATGAAACATCCCTTTTTATTTCTAGTAATGCTTCTTACCCTAATGTCTCTTTCACCTGATTTAGTATAGATAGATATGTCAGCTTTTGATTAGTGTTTATTAGTGTTTATTCTTTTACTTTTTTTTTTTTTTTGGTCTATTCTTTTACTTTCAACTTTTTCTCTGTTCTTATTTGTTTTTCATGCTTGCACCAGTTAGTTGGGTTTTGTTTTTTTGATTCAGTCTGACAGTTTTAGTCTTTTAATTGAAATATTTAGTCAATTTATAGTTTATGTAATTATTGATAGAGTTGTGTTAAAATTTATCATCTTGCTGTTTATTTTCTATATCATCTTCTATTTTGTTCTTTTTCCTTTGGATTAATCAAGTTGTTGGCATTTTTTTTGTTTTTGTTTTTGTATGATTCAGTTTTCTTCGTATTGGCTTGTTAGTTATACAATCTTTTACTATGCTTTTAGTGGTTATTTAGGTTATGGTATGCATCCTTGTCTAATATAAATCATTGCTTTTATTACTTCCCCAACTGTATTAGAACCTTAGAACATTTTATTTTATTTTATTTTATTTTATTTTATTTTATTTTATCTTATTGTTTATTTTTAACCTTACAGCATTTTAAATCTGTTTACTTCTTTCTTGCCTTTTAGGTTATATATCCTTATTTTAACTCTACACATTTTACTTAAAAATTTTTTTTAATGTTTACTTTTGAGAGAGAGAGAGAGAGAGAGTGTGAGCGAGTGAGTGAGCATGAGTGGGGGAGGGGTAGGGGGGTTGGGGACACAGAATCTGAAACAGGCTTCAGGCTCTGAGCTGTCAGTGCAGAGCCTGACATGGGGCTTGAACCTATGAACTGGGAGATCATGACCTGAGCTGAAGTCAGATGTTTAACTGACTGAGTCACCCAGGCACCCCTTAATTCTACACATTTTAAATGCTATAAAATGTTATTGTTTTTCTATAGTCAGTATTCATTATATTTGCCACATCTATACCCTTTTTGTTTGTTTGTTTGTTTATTTATTTATTTTTAGGAGTTTATTTGAGCAAACATCAAATAGGGTGGTACCAACTAGAAGAGGTTAGGAGCCTTTCCTTTTATGGTGTTTTTCATTCCTTCATTTCTTTCTTTCTTTCTTTCTTTCTTTTTTTTTTTTTTTTTTTTTTGTCTGAGATCATTTTTTTTTCTGTCTCAAGGACTCCCTTTGGTATTTAGGTTTGAAAATGTTTTTTGGCAACAAATTTAATCTGTGTTTCTGTTTGTCTGAAAATTGCTTTATTTTGCCCTCATTTTTGAATGATGTATTAGCTGGTACAAAATTCTAGGTTGCCAGTTACTTTCTTTCAACACTTAGAAGATTTTCCACTGTCTTCTAGCATCTTTCATGTCTGAAAAATGCATTGCCATTCCTATTGTTGCTCCTTTGAAGGTAATGTGTTCTCCCCCACTTATGACTACTTGTACAGCTTTTTACTTGGTATTAGTTTTCAAAAGTTTTGCAATAAGCTCCCTAGGAATGATTTTTTGTTGTGTTTTGTTTTTTTCTATTTATCCTACCTGTCATCCATAGAGCTTCTTGATTCCAGTTATTATATATGTTATTTCTAGAATTTCCCTTTGATTGTCTTTTTTTATTGAGTCTGATTATTTGGTGACATTATCCCTGTTTTCATTTTCCCCATTTCTTTGTTTTCTTGCACATTTTATCAGTTATTTATTTATTTATTTTTTAAGTGTCTAGACCACCAGTGATTCTGGTTCTGTTGTCTGTTTATCACCTCTTAGTTGTTTTTTTTTTTTTTTTTTGATACATTATCTTATTTTATTCAAATACCAGTCTGATCACACATGGTCCAAAAACACTCAAATAACAAACCAAGTATAGACAGATGTTAAAGATTGGTCTTCAAATATCATAGCCAATGATCATAGCCACGCTTTCCTATGATCTCGCTGACATAAAATCACATCCACACCTCAGTAGCCACCAAACCATTCAGCAGAGCTTCCTTAACTGTGAGCTCTTTGAAGCTACCAGTTTGAGCACTCTTGACTATTTTTTTCAAGCTCTGAATAGCTGTAGGGATCTCAGCAGGGGTTGGAGGAACCAACTCAACCTTGGCATAGTGTCAAAATGTGGCCAATTGAGTCTTCGAGCAAGTCACAGCAGCCTTCACCAGCTCTGGGGCCTTCTCCGTGAGGTTACAGACAAACTGGGCCATGATTCCACGATTTTCCCTCTCAGTTTTTGACCATTTGGTCTTGTCTCCTGGCATAGCTGGTAATTTTTCATTGAATGCTGGGCAGTGTACATAAAAAGTTATAGAGACTATGGATAATATCTTTAGAGAAGTTTTCCTTTTCTTCTTTTAGGCACATACAGTGGGGCTGATCACCTTAATCCAGCAGGACAAAGTTGAATAAATGTCAGATCATAGTTTATAAGCCTTTGTTTACTCCTGGCACACCCCTGTTTCTAGAGTAAGGCCATCCCATAGATTCCACTTGAGAACGAAGGTGTTCCCTGGAACCATCTGCTCTGGTGGTTCCTAAATTTCTAATCCTTCTCTGCACCTTGAGATTGCAGAAACATATTCTCTGCTTTTCAGTGGCTTTTAGCTTAGCTTTTTAGTCTCCCATCTCACGTTTAGAGCAAAGCAAATGACCTGATGAAAATGAACTGAGTTTTTGGCTCAGTTTTGCTTTTCCCATTTCATTAGGATCATGGTCCCTCATGTCTTCAATTTTTGTCTTTTTAGCCTCATGAAATTGTCAAAAGTTCTGGTTTCTTTGCTTTTTATTAACAGCCCTCAGTTTGGATGACTCTCAGTTTGCCCCAACACTCAGACTTGGCAAAAGAGGGGAATAAATGGCAGGAGAATGCTAGCTCACCTCTTCTTAATTTCCCTTTCTCTGTAATCTTGTCCCTTCTACTTCTGGTTCTCTCAGCATCTCTTCAATGCCTTCAAAAAGGTTTTGTTGTTTTTATTTTTATTTATTTTTTTTTCAACTTTTTTTTTTTTTTTTTTTGGGGGGGGGGACAGAGAGAGACCGAGCATGAACGGGGGAGGGGCAGAGAGAGAGGGAGACACAGAATCGGAAACAGGCTCCAGGCTCCGAGCCATCAGCCCAGAGCCTGACGCGGGGCTCGAACTCACGGACCGCGAGATCGTGACCTGGCTGAAGTCGGACGCTTAACCGACTGCGCCACCCAGGCGCCCCGGTTTTGTTGTTTTTAAATTCAATAACATGTTTCTAGCTATTCTTAGTGCAAGCAGTGGTTTGCCTCAAGCTATTCCATCTTAGCTGGAAGCAGAAGCACCAAGCCAACATTTAAAAATATGTATATATTCTTATTGAGGTACATTTTAAAGTTATAATTCAATGATTTTTAGTATATTCACAAGGTTTTTAACTATCACTACTGTCTAATTTCAGAACATTTTCATTACTCCAAGAAACAACCCTGTTATCCATAGGCAGGCACTCCCATTACCCTCTCTCAGCCCCTTGCAACCACTATCCTGCTTGCTATCTATATAGATTTACTTGTTCTGGGCATTTCTATAAGTGTAATTGTACAATATGAGGCCTTTTGTGTCAGACTTCTTTAACTTAGTGCAATGACTAAGCCAACTGTGTGTATGTGTGTGTTAAAATATATGTAACATGAAATTTACCATTTTGGCCATTTTAAAGTGTAGAATTCTGTGGCATTAAGTACATTTATACTGTTTTGTAACCTTCACCACTATCCATTACCAAAACTTTTTAATCATTCCATATTGAAACTCTGTACCCTTTAAATCATCACTCTCCATCACTTTCTGTCTTTATTTTAACTATGCTAAATACTTCATATAAATAGAATCATGCAGTATTTGTCCTTTTGTGACTGAATTATTTAATTTAACATAATGTCCTCAAGAATCACGTTGTAACCCAGCAATTGCACTACTAGGTATTTATCCAAGGGATACAGGTGTGCTGTTTCAAAGGGGCACATGCACCCCAATGTTTATAGCAGTGCTATTGGCATTAGCCAAAATATGGAAACAGCCCAATTGTCCATCGATGGGTAAATGGATAAAGAAGATGTGGTGTATATATATACAATGCAGTATTACTCGACAATCAAAAAAAAAAAAAAATGAGATCTTGCCATTTGCAACTATGTGGATGGAACTGGAGGGTATTATGCCAAGCAAAATAAGTCAGAGAAAGACAAGTATCCTATGACTTCACTCATATGTGGAATTTAAGATACAAAAAAGATGAACATAGGGAAGGGAAGCAAAAATAATATAAAAACAGGGAAGGGGACAAAACATAAGAGACTCTTAAATACAGAGAATGAACAGGGTTGCTGGAGGGGTTGTGGGTGGGGGGATGGGCTAAATGGGTAAGGGGCATTAGAAAGACACTTGTTTTTCTTAATGAAGCACTGGGTGTTATACATAGGGGATGAATCACTAGAATCTACTTCTGAAATCATTATTGCACTAGATGCTAACTAACTTGGATGTAAATTTAAAAATAAATAATAAAAGAAACAAAAAGAATCATGTTGTGGCATGTGTCAGAATTTCTTTCTAAGGCTGAATAATATTCTATTGTATGTATATATCACATTTTACTTACCCTTTTATCCATCAGTGGATACCTAGGTTGTTTCCTTGTTTTAGCTATTATGAATAATGATCCTGTGAGCAAGACTGTTTGTCAAGACTCTGCTTTCAGTTCTTTTGAGTATATGTCCAGAAGTGGAATGGCTGGATCACATGGCACTCCAGTGTTCTAACTTATTGAGGGATTGCCCTACTGTTTTCCATAGCAGCTGTGTCATTGTGCATTCTTTTTTTGGGAGGGGGGGAATAATGATGAATTCAATTTTATTTATTCTTTTTTTAATTTTATTTTTTAAATTTATATCCAAATTAGCATATAGTGCAACAATAATTTCAAGAGTAGATTCCCTAATGCCCCCTACCCATTTAGCCCATCCCCCATCCCACAACCCCTCCAGTAACCCTCTGTTAGTTCTCCATGTTTAAGAGTCTCTTACGTTTTGTCCCCCTCCCTGTTTTATATTATTTTTGTTTCCCTTCCCTTATGTTCATCTGTTCTGTGTCTTAAAGTCCTCACATGAGTGAAGTCATAGGATACTTGTCTTTCTCTGACTAATTTCACTTAGCATAGTACCCTCCAGTTCCATCCACATTGTTGCAAATGGCAAGATTTCATTCTTTTTAATTGCCGAGTAATACTCCATTGTGTGTGTGTGTGTGTGTGTATACACACACCACATCTTCTTTATCCATTCATCCATCAATGGACATTTGGGCTCTTTCCATACTTTGGCTATTGTTGATAATGCTGCTGTAAACATTGAGGAGCATGTGCCCCTTTGAAACAGCATACTTGTATCCCTTGGATAAATACCTAGTAGTGCAATTGCTGGGTCGTAAGGTAGTTCTATTTTTAATTTTTTGAGGAATCTCCATACTGTTTTCCAGAGTGGCTGCACCAACTTGCATTCCTACCAGCAATGCAAAAGAGATCCTCTTTCTCCACATCCTCACCAACAGCTGTCATTGCCTGAGTTGTTAATGTTAGCCATTCTGACAGGGGTAAGGTGGTATCTCATTGTGGTTTTGATTTGTATTTTCCTGAAGATGAGTGATGTTGAGCATTTTTTCATGTGTCAGTCGGCCATCTGGATGTCTTCTTTGGAGAAGTGTCTATTCATGTCTTTTGCCCATTTCTTCACTGGATTATTTGTTATTTGGGTGTTGAGTTTGATAAGTTCTTTATAGATTTTGGATACTGACCCTTTATCTGATATGTCCTTTGCAAATATCTTTTCCCATTCCGTCGGGTTACTTTTAGTTTTGCTGATTGTTTCCTTCACTGTGCAGAAGATTTTTCTTTTGATGAGGTCCCAATAGTTCATTTTTGCTTTTGTTTCCCTTGCCTCCAGAGATGTGTTGAGTGAGAAGTTGCTGCGGCCAAGATCAAAGAGGTTTTTGCCTGCTTTTTCCTGGATCATCATGGATTTTGATGGCTTCCTGTCTTACTTTTAGGTCTTTCATCCATTTTGAGTTTATTTTTGTGTATGGTGTAAGAAAGTTGTCCAGGTTCATTTTTCTGCATGTCACTGTCCAGTTTTCCCAGCACCACTTGCTGAAGAGACTGTCTTTATTCCACTGGATATTCTTTCCTGCTTTGTCAAAGATTAGTTGGCCATACATTTGTGGGTCCATTTCTGGGTTCTCTATTCTGTTCCGTTGATCTGAGTGTCTTTTTTTGTGCCATCATTGTGCATTCTTGCCAATAGTGCACAACGTTCTCCACATCCTTGCTAATACTTTTATTTATTTTGTTTTGATAGTAGCCACCCTAAATGGGTGTACAGTGATAAGTTATGGTAGTCGATTTATATTTCCCTAATGATTAGTGATTTTAAGCATCTTTTATTAATTGGCCACTTGTGTGTCTTCTTTGGAGAAATATCTATCTTTTGCCATTTTTGTATCAGTTTTTTGTTGTTACGTTTTAGGAGTTCTCTATATATTCTGGATATTAATCCCAGATCAGATACATGGTTTGCAAATATTTACTCTCATTCCAAGGGTTGTTCTGTTGATAGTGTCTTTTCATGCACAAAAGTTTTTAAGTTTTCATGAAGTCCAGTTTGTATTTTTTTTTTCTTTTATTGCCTGTGCTTTTGGTTTCATATCCAAGAAATCATTGCCAAACCCAGTGTCATGAAGTTTTTTCCCTATGTTTCCTTCTAAGTTTTATAGTTTAAGGTTTTACATTTAGGTCTTTGATCTATTTTGAGTTAATTTTTGTATATGGTATAAGTTAAGGATCTAGTTTCATTCTTTAGCATGTGGATATTTGGTTTTCCCAACACCACTCGCTGAAGACTGTCCTTTTCCTATGAATGGTATTGGCACTCTTGTTGTAAATGCTTTGATCATGTACGTGAGGGCTTATTTCTGGGCTGTTCATCTTATTTCATTGGTTTCTATATCTGTCTTTATGCCAGTTCCACACTGTTTTGATTACTGTAGCTTTATATTAAGTTTTGAAATCAGGAAGTGTGTATTCTCCTTTGTTCTTTTTCAAAATTTTTTGCCTATTTTTGTAAGCAAAATTTTACTGGAACATAGCTACACTTGTTCACTTCTATGTTTATGTATGGCTGCTTTTGAGCTACTCTGGTAATGCTGGCTCATTACAACAGAGACTGTATGACCCACACAACCTAAAGTATATACTATCAAGACTTTTTATAGGCAATGTTTGCCAATATCTAAATATTTAAAGTCTTTGCCACTACAAATGCAAATAAAAACTAAGAAACAGCCTGAATGAAAAACCTTCTGTGATATACTGATAGCCTACCATTAAAATGACAAGCATGTGGAGTGTGTCAAAGAAATATTTATATGTATGCAACAAGTGACCAAAGGAGAACATAAAATGATGTGTATTCATTGGTTATCAGTATGGAATATGCAAATGTATATTAACAAACATGGAAAAATTGAGATCTAAATAGTTTAGAGATTAGTGCTTGTTACATTTTATCTTCCATTAAGACTTCTAAAACAGTTGTGAAGTTTTTATTTGGGAAAATCTCAAACGAAATAAAAAAAGAGAGACAATAGTAAAATGAACCCTGTATTCCCAGTATTCTCTGCCATAGTTGTGAATACAAGGTTAGTCTTGTTTCATCTGTTCCTCCCAACCTTGGATTACTTCCAAGTAGATCTTTTTTTTTTTTTTTTAAGACCTTACCAGCAACTTTTTTTTTTAATGTTTTTATTTTATTATTTTTGAGAGGGAGAGAGATAGAGTGGGTGAGGGACAGAGAGAGAGGGAGACACAGAATCTGAAGCAGGCTCCAGGCTCTGAGCTGTCAGCACAGAGCCTGATGCAGGGCTCAAACCCATGAACTGTGACTTGAGCTGAAGTTGGAAGCTTAACTGATTGAGCCTCCCAGCTGCCCCTGGAAGTAGATCCTTAATGTTGTGACATTTTATCTGTAAACTTCAAAGTATATTTACTTTGTCTTCTAACATATAAAGTCCTAGAAACAGAAACACAATACCATTATCAAACCTAAATATTTTAAATAAATAATTCCTTGTATCATAAAATATCCAGATAATCTCTGATTATCTTTTAAAAATTATTTTTACTGTTAATTCCACATTTCTACATTTAGTTCATTTGTCTTAAATTTCTTTAATCTGAGCTTTCCCTACTTCTTTTTCATTTTCTTTTTTTCCTTGCAGCTTATTTTCAGAAGAAAAGGATTCACTTGTCACTGTAGTTTTATGCATTTCTAGATTTTGCTGATTGCATCCTTGTGGTCTTGCTTAACAAATTTAACATAGTTCTTTTGTTTTTTAAAAATCATGGATGTTATCCTTATTACATTGTCAGCTGATTCAAATACATCAATACATTGTTAGCTGGTTTTTTGCTTGGAAATCAGCTACCTGGATGTTGTAATACTGCTTTAACCACCTCTTGGTGTCTCAGCTAAGAATGCCTCGGTTCGCCTGGAAATCCACCACAGGTACTGGCTGCTGCTGAAATCACTTCGGGTACAGATGACAATCTTGGTTGCTCAGTGAGGCTGTCCTTCTGCATTTGACTTGGACTTCCACTCTGGTACGTGCTGTCCTGTAATCTTTCTCAGGTGTTAGCGGTCCCTGGCCCGCTCCATCACACCGCTGGTTCTCCTCAGGACAGTGTCAGGCCTCTCCAGTGGCCACTCCACTCTGCCAACATAGTTCTTTTTACCTGTGGTTTTGCAAACTGGGAGTGAGATCTCAAGGTGTGTTGAGATTCAAGTAATGTTTTGACACATATATGTAACAGTTGCAGTGTATACATCCTATCGCATTACATCAAGAGGAATATGGTAAGGCTTAGAATTCACTGATCTTTGTTTATACAGATGGGATTGAGAAGAAGAGATGGAACATCTGGCGAAAGGGCCCTGGAAGTGTTTGTACCTTATACCCCCAATGAGTGAAAAAGAGATTTTTCTTTCAAAGCTCCTCATTTGCCTAGTCATATTTGTCATGGTGGCGTTCATAACTCATTCCTGAGAAGCTTATGTAACTGTTCATTGGTGTTTATATAACTCTGGTGATTGCTGCTCACAGCTGGCTCACGTGAAGGAGAAAGTTCAGGGGTATTTGTGACCAGAACTGATTCTGTGATTCTGAATTTGGGTTGTAATAGTCAATGACTTTTAAACCACATGTCTCTTTACCTCCTTGTTGAACCATTTCTCTTTTTCCTCAATGACTTTTGGTGGAGTATATTCCAGAATTTTAGGGAGGGCTATTTTTTGAAAGTTAATTATTTTGATTAGGCTGTAAATTTACAAGGTCCAATATTCAGAAGATACAAAAGAGCATGCAGTGAAAAGTTACATTCTAACTTAGAGGAAAATTAATTATAGAAATTTTGAAATAATAGTTTATTATTAAGAACAGTTTAAGATGTGGTATATATTGTGATACTACATAAAAACCAGAAACTTCATAATAAGCATCATGAAGCAGCAGTGAAGCACTTATAAAACATTGACTTACATGACAGCAGACTTTTTAAGTATCAATACATCTGTAAATTAAAGCTCTTTAACAAACAAACAGTAGTTGTTGAACCCAGAAGCTGAAGATTACTGATAAGGAGCTGGTTTAGACCTGTATTCTCTAAGAATACAGGGGAAACCTGTGTCTGAATTAAGTGTGCATGAGAATTGTATATACTATAATCATTTTATTTTTATATTTTTTAAACACTTATTTATTTTGAGAAAGAGAGAGAGTGTGAGCAGGGGAGGGGCCAAGAGAGGGAGAGACTGAATCCCAAGCAGACTGCGCTGTCTGTGCACAGCCCGATGCAGGACTTGATCTCACGAACTGTGAGATTATGACCCGAGCCGAAATCAAGAGTCGAATGCTTAACTGACTGAGCCACCCAGGAACACCTACTGTGATCATTTTAAAATTGCTGCTGTATTTAGCCACGTTCGATCCTGGGTCAGATAGGAATTCATAGCTAGGCCTCACAAGTTGGAATGTTTGATTGTGAATTTGTCTGTGATACTGAAAGGTTATCAGATTCTGTTCTTCCTCCTTCCAGAAACAGCCCACTCTGCAAGGCAGAAACCAGAAGAAAGAAATATAACAGTTGGCAACAAATTCCCGCTCCTGGATAGATCAAGTTCAGACCCTTTGGCTTGACATTCAAGGCCTGCCCTGTATACTTTGACTCTGTCCTGTCTGCCTACTCTCTAACCTTGCTTCAAATGTTCCTCCAAGTGGTTACTCAATAAATTTGCTTGTGAAATAGAAACTAAAGGGCTTAAAGCCAGGAGAACATCAAATTTCATTATCAGAACCAGGTCAGAGAACCAAAGCACTAAGTTGAAGTGTACCAACCCAGCCTCAAGTGTAACTATGTAGGGCAAGCTGCAGTGTTGGTGGAAGTAGCTATTTAGCAGTAGTTATCCCCTCTTAGGGACTCTGCTGTCCAGCCATCTGTTCCTTTGGGAGGAGGAATATTATGGCTTCCCTTTTAGTAGAGAAGAATTCAGGGCTGTGAGTTAAGAAGAAGGTGACAGTAATGTTATGTGACAATGCCAAGGGAGCATTAGCTCTTTGGGGTGGGGGGCAGCCTGAAGGAATGATAGTTCTTAAAGAAAACAGAATTGCTGAGCTTTCCTCTTGTAGTGCTTCAGGTGGAAATAGGAGAGGACTGTTTGAGGGGAGGGCAGTGGATTTGGGAGGGCAGCCAGTCGGACTTGCATCTCCTTCAGAGCTTCTCTTTTAGTTCTCATGTCTGGGTGGAGACAAAGCAGTAGCACCTTACTTTCTCAGTAGGTGGAAGATGTCCATAAGCCAGGGCTCATGTTGCATTCCCAATGCTTCTTGCCACCCTGGACTCTGTCTTTGGGAGACCTTTTGTAAAAGGCCTGCTGTGGATCCTGTGGTAACAGAGAACTGTGATGTTTTAACCTCTTGCTCATGTTAATGGTATTGCAGTGCCCCATCATGAACATTCCTTGTCTGGTGCCTCCCTTGGCCATTTCTCCTTTGTCTTCAAAAAGCAAAGGTTATCTGCTTTAAACCCTCATGGTCTCTCAGTGTGAGGGCCAAAAAAGATGCTTCCACTGCTGCTGCAGGGGAGTGAATCACTCTGGGTATTCACATGGGACTGTGTGTGCATGTGTGCACACATGTCCACATCCACTACCCATTTCTATCCCCAACTTTTACAGTGGCCACATCAACTTCCCCTCCTCAGCCAAACAACTGGCGGGAGAATGTAGAATGCTAGGAAGACAAGGCCTTGGAAGTAGTCCTCCCTGGGACAGGGACTGACTTCTGTGCCAGCATCCAGGAAGGATCTGGGTCTACATCTTAGTCTGCCTTGGGCAAAGAGCTCCTGGGGAGAGACAGGGAAATGGTTATTGGGTTGGAAGGCCCCTCCTGCTGCTGTTTTGCTTAATTCATTTTAGCCAGTATTGAACTACATGTATTTTTCCAACTATTCCACCTTATTTTAAGTCTCTATTCCTGGGGCTCCTGGGTGGCTCAGTCAGTTGAGTATAAGTTCAGGTCATGATCTCACAGTGTGTGAGTTTGAGCCCCACATTGGCTCTGCACTGACAGTGTGGAGCCTGCTTGGGATTCTCTCTCTCCTACTCTATGCCCCTTCCCCACTTGTTCTCTCTCTCTGAAAATAAAAATAAATAAACTTAAAAAAGGATAATTTTAAAGTCTCTTCCTTTTGCTTATGCTCCTATATCTGCCTAGAGTGTTCTTTCTTTTCTTTTACTGTCTGTTACCTACTTATTGTATTAGGTTAAACCCAGGTTTCACCTTTCCTAAGGAAGTACTCCACCCTCCATGACTGGATTGGGTGTCTTTTCCCAAAGTGTTGTTGCTATTAGGCACTCACCACATGTGTTTCCCCATGTGGACCATTCCACTGTGCCTGGGCACAGGGCCTGGTACTCAAATGTTCATATGTGTGTTAGGCTAAACTAAAAGACAGAGGGTGCAGGAGAAGCAACAGTGCCTAGTTTGTGGCAGTCTCATGTGGAGAGATTTGGAATGAAGATGTGTACAGTTTCATGCGGCAGGTGTGTGTGTGTGTGCATGTGTATTTGTAAGAAACACTCATTTTGTGAGAAAAAAATGCAGTTTGTATCATTTCTGCTTCTCCTTTTGCTTTCTTATTTTTGATTTTTGATTAGGATATATAAAGTTTGAGTTTTCCAAACAAATAAACACTGCTACCCAGAATGGCTGAATAAGCCCCCCATAGCTTTGTTTGCTGCTAGACTGTTCAATGTGATTGGGAGTATGGAGTTCCATGGAGTTTGGCAGACCTGGGTTTAAAGAAGAGTATTTTCCCTGAGAGAGCTAGTGACATCCCCATTTTATAAATGTGGGAACCATGGCTCAGAGAAGTTGAACCCATGAACATAGAACTACCAAGTGGCAGAGCCTGGATTCAACTAGTACCACCTAGGGAGTAGCCCAGAGAGAAAGAGAAAACCACCATTAGAACATCATAATAATAATTACTCCAGGTAAGATCCATTGATGAATATTAAAATTAGTGGGTAAATTTTAAGAAACAGAATATTTGCATCCTCAAGGCCTCAGAGTCCCCTACCACTCTAAATATTTATTTGCATATAGTTTTAACATATGTCCAGAAATTCTTTGATGCCCCTCTTTCCAGGAGATTGAGCTTAATTCATTTCCCATTGAATGTGAGCTGGGCTTAGTGATTTGCTTCTTTTATTATTTTTCTTTTTTTTCATGTTTGTTTATTTTTGAGAGAGAAAAGGTGCAAGTAGGGGGAGGGGAGAGAGAGAGAGGGAGACACAGAATTCAAAGCAGGCTCCAGGCTCTGAGCTGTTAACACAGAGCCCAACACAGGGCTCAAACTCACAAACCATGAGATCATGACCTAAGCCAAAATCGGATGCTTAACCAACTGAGCCACCCAGGTGCCCTATGATTTGCTTCTAATGAATAAAATATAGAAAGGTAAAAATAGTAATTTTACAGTGGAGAAATCTGGCAGATACCACTTTAAACAAGTGATCAAGGTTAATGTCACCAGTAATAAGTCATGTTGATATCATGTACCCTGATAAGATGTGATGAGAAGGGCACTTTATCTCTATGGTATTCTCCCCTCCCCCCACCCCAACCATAACTTCAGTCTAATCATGAAAATACATCAGATGCTCAGATTAGGGGACAGTCCGCAAAACACCTGGCCAGTACTTTTTAAAAAATTGTTGAGGTCATGAAAGACAAGAATACACTGAGAAACTGCCACAGTTGAGAGAGACTGAGACATGACAGCTAATGCAATATGATATTCTGGATGGGATCCTATAATAGAAAAAGGACATTAGTGAACAACTGGTGAAATCCAAATAAAATTTAAAGTTCAGTTAAAAGCAAACAAAAATCATCCCACCAAACCCCCAAACTTCCTGAGTCCTTCCTGCCTGAAAGCCAAGTGGCATTGACTAGTGCACCTCAGTTACAGCATTTATGTTCTAGTTTTAAATTGCTCTTACCTTTGGGAAAGACCTTTTGGTTGTGTAGTGCTTGTATTTGGGAGGCTCTGGTGGATTTGGGGACAAGCTTATGGTCTGTGTGACTGTCAAAGCCTGCCCATCCAGTAATCAGAATGCTGCTCAGCAGATTGAGGAAGAGGGTTGTACATACGGACCCTCCTACCCCACCTCAGTCCTTGCGGGTGTTTGATGCCACAAATGACATTCCCTCTGCCAGGAATTTCGTCCCCTTTCTGCCTCCTCAGGGCAATACCTTTAGATATTCTGCTCACCTTTCAAGGCTTCACTCACATTTTACCTTCCATATTTCTTGTGTGATAATACCACAAAGTAGTGTCTTTCATATTCCTGTGACCCTAAGGCAGTTATTCTTGGTTTAGCTAATTACCTCTGGTTAGAAAAATGACGTCTTAAAATTTTAAGTTCT
Source organism: Panthera uncia (assembly GCF_023721935.1). Classification (NCBI taxonomy): domain Eukaryota; kingdom Metazoa; phylum Chordata; class Mammalia; order Carnivora; family Felidae; genus Panthera; species Panthera uncia. Next base: position 19,336,220 of record NC_064816.1, read on the forward strand.
CTAGGTCAGTTAGCCTGTCCTTCCTGTGGTATTTAGCATACCTTGCCTTATTATGTCTAGAAAACAAACTCCTTGAAAGGAAGGAGTCTTATAAATATCCCTTGAAGCATCTTGGACAGTGTTTTCCATGTTGTAGGTCCTCATTGAATGGTCAATGAATTAAATGAGTGAACACTTTAAGACAGTGAAAGGAGGAATATTCCTCTTGTTGGCAGATGAGACTTGCTTAGTGTCACACAGGTGAGTGTGAGCTGTTTTCGGAACCTACTGTCACTTTCAGAGCATTCTGTGGCCATGAAACTTTCTTACTCTGATCATAGTGGTAAATTATAGCAAGTGTGAGGGCTATCATTTGTTGTGAGCCTACTCTAGAGCAGGCTTGGTTCTAGACACACACACTGTTTAGTCCTCACAACAGCTCTGAAATGTAGGCATCACTATTCCCATCTTATAGATAAATCCATTGAGATTCAGAGAGATGTAAGTCACTTGCCTTAGATCACCAACTAATAAGATGCTGAGTTGAGGTTTGAACCTAGGTGTGCCTGGCATCAAAACCTGTTTTTCTCCCAGTAAACATCAGTCCCTGGCACCTCTCTCCCTTTGTCTTTTCAGACCCATCCCTGGAAGACATGTGTGGCACTGAGTGTGCCCAACTGGAGGAAGATGGGCAGCGGCCACCGCGGTGCACTTCAACTACCTCATCTCAGTCTGAGCCTTCAGAGCAGCTTAGGCGCCACCAAGGCAAGAGCCTCACCTCCGAGGACCCCAAAAAGAAGAGAGCTCAGAAGCCCTCCCACATGAGGAGAAACATACGGTGAGCTGTGCTCAGGGTAAGAGGAGAAGGGAAGGAATAGAGAGAGATATTGCCTTCATTTGAAGGCTGTCAGTAGCAGGACTGGTTTGAGCAGGAGGGTCCCCTTTCCAAAAAAGAAAAGTATAAGCTGTGTGCCCCAATTAATAGTGGAGATGCAGCTCAGGACCACCCCCAGGCTGTCTGAGGTTGTGGGGCAGACACGGATGATGCTCAAGCTGTGCTGGGGAGTATTCCACTCTCTGGAGGCCCTGGGAGACAGCCCAGGGATGATAGGGTGCTCTGGTTGGACAGTTTTTTTCCTTTATTTTTCCCTTACGTTTCAAAACAGGGGAAAGGAAAAGAAGTTGGGTTCTCATTTTCTTAGCGCTCAACTTCAATTGACAAGGGCCTGTCTGGCCCAAAGAAGGCTTCTTCCTTGAGCTAAGAGAATGGCAGATGTGAACTTCCTTCACTGTCTAAATCCCCTACAGTCCTTCCATCACATAACCATTTTGCTATCGAAAGGAGATAAATGATATCCTATTCTCCTACTCTCATTTTTTTAACATAATGATAGCTTGAAAGTATTATTCAAAGTTTACGAAATGAGGATTTGGGATAAATAAGGATCTATAATTCTACCCTCCTATATAACAACTCTATATTTTAATACTGCTTTTCAACTTCATGAATCATGTATTACTCTTTTACTCGATCTGTTATGTGCAAAGATGAGTTTTCAGGAGCATCTCTCAGGAAGTTAAATAATATGGAAAAATGTTAGCCCACAGTCACCTGAACCTTGAAGTTCACCCCCCGCCCCACTCCATTTTTTTTGTTTTTTGTTTGTTTTTTGTTTTTTGTTTGTTTTTTGTTTTTTGTGGGTTTTTTTTGCCTCTCCTGTTGCATGGGTGTGTGGGACTGACATGGCTTCTCCTCCTCTTGCCTCAGCTCTCTGAGCTCAGCAATGAGCTCTTTAGCTTGTCATTACATTGTCCAAATTTCCAGTGAACCAACCCAAGTGTTCACTCTTATTGTAATGTTTAGAAAGCTGCTCCGGGAGGATCAGTTGGAGCCCGTTACCAAAGCAGCACAACAGGAAGAGTTGGAAAGAAGGAAACGCCTGGAGCAGCAGAGGAAGGATTACGCAGCCCCAATTCCTACTGTTCCCCTGGAGTTCCTTCCTGGTAAGCAGCAGAGTTGGTGGGAAAGGCCCTGCCTGAAGTATAAGGAGAAGAGGTCTTTGGCACACACAGTGGTTAAGGGCAGATCTGAAATAAGATCGTGGCCTCTCAGGAATCATTTTGAGTCATTCGGTTTCTTAGGAGCAGATGATCAGAAATATCTTACTGAAAAAGTTAAGATGGGGAGACCTGGGTGGCTCAGTCAGTTAAGTGTCTGACTCTTGATTTAGCTCAGGTCATGATATCATAGTTTGTCGGTTCAAGCCCCATCGTCTCCCACTCTCTCTGCCCCTCCCCTGCTCACGATCTCTCTCTCTCTCTCTCTCTCTCTCTCTCTCTCTCTCTCTCTCTCTCTCTGAAAAATAAACATTAAAAAATTTTTTTAAATAAGATGAAAAGTTAAGATGGTTAAACGTGTACCCCTCACGGGGACTCGGCTAGCTCAGTGGGTAGAGCATGCGACTCTTGGTAGCAGGGTCATGAGTTCGAGCCCCACATTGGACCTCGTTAAAAAATAATTATTATTATATTTTTATTTATATATATTACATATCTTATGTATTATATTTATATTTTATACATAATTTATATATTTTAGTAATATATACTTAATAACCAGGAGATAAGAACCAGTAAAGACAAGGGAAGTTAGAAAGGGAACTGAGGTGTTTGAGATACCCTCAACTTCTCTCCTCAGGGGATAGTCCCCTTGAGAGTGACAAAGGTAAAGGGCTGATGAATCATTTGGGGAAATAAGTTTACACTAAAGGTGGTTTTGGCATTCCCTTCCATCTTTTTTTCCCTAGAGGAAATTGTCTTAAGAGCAAGCGATGGTCCCCAACTGCCTCCTCGGGTCCTGTCCCAGGAAGTCATTTGTTTGGACAGCAGCAGTGGCAGTGAGGATGAAAAAAGCAGTCGAGATGGTAAGGTCGAGCCAGAGGTGTCTCTGCTTCCTTCTGACTCAGTGTTCACCCTGATTGATTGGCTGTACATCTGAATAGAAATCAGTCCATCCCCATTTGTTTTGGGGTCTGACTGTGACAAATATCCCTGGGTCTCCTTGTAAATGTAAGGTTTTCCCTTATCTTAACTTGAAGCCATAAGAGAGAAATAGTAAAACTCAAAATTTTATAAGTGATGACAAGTTCTAACTTTGTTCCCATGCTGTAAGCTTTGATAATGGGCAGTAAATTATCTCTGCTCCCTGGGTTTTGGTTTTTGTTTTGTTTTGTTGGCTATCTCAGAAGTGATTGAACTGAGCTCTGGAGAGGAAGATACCCTGCATATTGTGGACAGCAGCGAATCTGTCAGTGAGGAAGATGAGGAAGAGGAGAAGGGTGGTACCCACGTGAATGATGTCTTAAACCAGCGAGATGCTCTGGGGCGGGTCCTTGTCAATCTGAACCACCCTCCGGAGGAGGAGAATGTCTTCCTGGCCCCACAGTTGGCACGGGCAGTGAAACCTCATCAGGTACAGCAAATCTTGATTCTTTTCTTTGTTTCCTTTCAGCTTCTTTGCTGAGGACATTACCTGCTGGTGGTTGTCAGCATCAGAGCCTGTGAAGTACTTGTTTGGTACCACGAGCAGTTATTAGAAAGCCCTGATCCTTCCTCCTGGCACTTGATGCTTCAGGATTTTTTTTTTTAATTGGAATATGAATGTATTTTTTTATTAGGATGCTCACAAGAATGGCACACTAGTACTGTCTTTCTGATGTGATGAAGAATACATACATCTGACCCACACTGTGGCAGGGGTAAGGGCTCTCAGAGCTGGTACCAAGTATCCACTGAAGACATCTCCATTCACCAGAGAGGATGTTTCTTTGACTCCAACATCTTTACTGTAGCTTCTAGTCAGGTCTCCATGCCTTGGGCCCAGACTTTTTCATTCCAGCACAAGTTGACCCTCTTTTTTCTTGCCACTGTGAACTCCTTCAAGACCTAGGTCAACTGCCCCATGTCTAACTTGCCCAGACAGGCTCCGGAATTCTGCAACACATCTTTGGTATGCTGCTGCCCTGCCACCCTCAGGGGCATGGTTAGGAGTTGGGGAGAGGGGGAATAGCATCACATTACCAAAGCAAACGGCAGGGGCATATTAGCACATGACACTTGGACATACACCTAACAACCTCATAGGATACATGCTTTTCCCCAAGTGCTACATAATCCCCATAGAGAGCAAACACTTATGGAATGATTTTTTATGCCGGGCACAAGGGACACAAAGTGAATGGTGTTTACATACATCATGTCCTACACACAATGGGAAATTAGCACCTGAAAGCTAGAACCAGATCTCTATCCTGGCTCTTCCCTGCCTTTGAATGGTGTCACTGCTCTGTTTCTGCCTGTTCTCAGCATTTAGTTCATTTTTCAAAAGGGAGGATAAGATGGCAGAGAGAGTAAAATGGGAGATTGGACTGGGGTGGGTGATTAATATATGGGTAACAACCTGTAAAACAAAAATAATACAAAAAATGTAAAATCCAGATTTAGTAGTATAATATAGGAAGAGAAGGTAGCTGGAAGTACTACATGCTAACCTAGACAATATGATACACAACCCCGCAGGGGGACGACTCAGTGAGGAGTGGGGCAGAGGCTGCCTCTTTAGACTAAGAGCCTTTCAGTTGGACTGCTGAATGGACTAGATATGCTGCTTCATCTGTAAGCTTTCTTTGATGATGATAAAACAGGTGAAGACAGGCCTGGACACCCCACAGGCCCACCCCATGGCCTGCTTGGAGCCCACAAATACATAAGGCACATTCTTATCCTCACATAGCAGCAGAATGTGCAGGATGATCTCCAGGGCCTCAGCATCTGCAGCCATCATGATGAACTGAGAGATGGCTCTGTTGAGGATTTTGGTGGCTTCATTAGCTCCTGAAGCTGCTTGTAGTTACATGGATGCTGAACAAGGTCCAGTAGTTTCTTGGTGAGGTGGGTGTCTGCAAGGTGATAGGCCTTTGGATTTACATCAGCCTCAGTCATTTCTGTGATTCCATGGTCTTGCCACCCCTCTGGGAGTGCAGCCAATGTCAGAGCAGGAGCACACACTTCAGCCAGAAAGGAGGAGTAGATGCTTCAGGATTTCTGATGAATGGGAAGGGCAAGTCTCAGGTTTGCCATATCATGTAGAGGTATCAGATCTCTTGGCTTAATACTCTTGAGCTTTCTTCTGTGAGATCTGCAAGACTGATTGAGATGCTGTCTGGAGGACAGTGCCTTGGTTAGGAAATTGATTTGACTCTGGAAGTGGTTCCAGAAGAGATGTAAGAGTCAGAAGTCTGAGGAACTTTCTGATAGGAGGGAGCAGAGTAGATTTTGTTGACCCAGAGCTGTGAACCAAAACCAGTGAGTGGAGGTTCCATGAAGGCAGAGGTTGACTCAATGTAAGAACTCTTCACAATAAGAACTCCTTATGGAATGGGCTATCTTGAGGTGAGCGGCTAAGGGCTGAGTGAGAGACCCTGTCAAGAATTTGGTACTGCAGATTTTTGCCTCAGATAGGCCATTGTACCAGGTGAATGATTTTCTGTGTTTTCTCTAAGAAGACTGTCATCAGCCAATAGACCATTCAGGGTACAGGGAGACTTCTGTAACCATCCACACCAACTGTCTGGTATAGTGTCTGCTCCTTTACTTAATTCTTATTCCAAGATGAATAAAACCGAATCTTGGTCTTTGCCAGCTCCTTTAACTATTGCCTCTGTTTGCCCTTTATCAGATTGGTGGGATCCGGTTCCTGTATGATAATCTGGTTGAATCCCTGGAGAGGTTTAAGACCAGTAGTGGCTTTGGCTGTATCCTGGCCCATAGCATGGGTCTGGGGAAAACTTTGCAAGTGATCTCCTTCATCGACGTCCTCTTCCGCCACACGCCAGCCAAAACTGTCCTTGCCATTGTGCCGGTAAGAGTTCAGTCACCCCTCTGAGGAGCTCTGGGTTAATGCCTTTCTGGGTACTAAACAGCTTGATGAGCTCAGCTTTGAGCTTGTTTCTTAAAATCCTTTTTCTGGACTTGGCTTTCTGACAGGTTAATACTCTTCAGAATTGGTTGGCAGAGTTCAACATGTGGCTTCCAGCACCTGAAGCCCTTCCAGCTGACAACAAGCCTGAAGAAGTCCAGCCTCGGTTCTTTAAAGTTCACATCTTGAATGATGAGCACAAGTAAGTGGCCTACTCTCTCCTCTTCTCCCTTTCCTTTTAGACTTCTTTCCAGGATCTGGATATCAGGGCACTAACCCAGATTCCTTTTGGTTTCTTGATGTGGTCATCCCCCCTGCCCCCCACTGCCCATTCCTTGATACTCATTTTTTCTCTACCTAGCTTTTCAATAAAGTCAGAGTTAGGTAGCTTGGGAAATGTCTTATGTTCTGCTTGAAGGTGCTTTTATATCCTGAAAAATACGCATACATCATCCTATTTGCCCATGTGAATGGTAATAAAATTCAACATGGTGAAATGAAACTATCCATCTTCTAACTTTTCACCTTTTACATTTCTTTCTTAGAAGCCTAATCAACAGTCTCTTTTAAGCCCCTGTTTACAGTTGACCTTTACTGGTACAACTTCCAAGTTTTGAAAAGGGTAAACTTTTGTTTTAGATTTGAATAAAATTATATTTCCATTCTATACATTCAATTTGATTTCCAAAATTCTAAAGCTATTTCTTGGTCCAAGCTAGCCATCCATGCTACCCTTTCCCCTTGTTGGCATGGATAATTGAGAAGATAGACTTTCTCTTCTTCAGAGGCTGCCTTTTGTGATGTTTGGTCACATACATCAAAATGAGGAGACTGTGGGCGGCCCCCTAGGTGATTGATCACCTGCTCTTCTTTCTTGGGTTTCAGGACTGTTAGTCCACATGCAGTTAATGAATTAGAATCAGGACTCAGTTGTTTAGGAGTGGAGAGACTGTGCTCTTAGTGTCATCTGGGCTCTGCTGCCCTTTCTCCTTTACTGCTTGTCCTTAGCTCTTTGCTCATCGGGGCCTGGGAAGGTAAAATGCAGAATATTGCCCTTGCTTTTACTATCTTGTGTTTATTGTGGGAATAGTTTGAAATTCTCCCTCAAATGTAGAATTGTAGTCATGCATGTACATCCAAGGGAGTCCTTACTTTTGCTTGCCTTGTGCCATTGCATTTCCGTTTTTCTGATGTTTAACTGTCATTGGTGACCTCCCCATCCATCCTCAGTGCGGTTAGCATCTTTGGGATACTGGGAAGGGGGGCAGCCAGCAAGCCCTATGGTGCTGCCACTGAAGTCCTTGGCAATAAGGACTTCTGAATGTACATCAACACAGCTCTAATTGTGAGCAATTCTTTCTGGGGAGCAGTGGAAGCAATAATTTTTTTCTCTGTTCACTCTTGCAGGACAATGGCAGCTCGTGCTAAAGTGATGGCTGATTGGGTATCAGAGGGTGGGGTGCTACTGATGGGGTACGAAATGTACAGACTCCTCACCCTGAAGAAATCCTTTGCCACAGGTAGATCGAAGAAAACCAAGAAACGCTCTCACCCGGTCATCATTGATCTGGATGAGGAAGATCGACAGCAGGAGTTTCGGAGAGGTGGGTAGCCTATCCTGGGGATACTCTTAGGGGTAGTGTTTCAGGAAGAAATAGTGTCTGTGGTAGCACCAAGTCAGATGTGAAGATTATTGATGTGAGTTGTATTGTCATGAACCAGAAATCCAGGTCCCTAAGATAGGTGGGATGACCTCCACTGGCTCTCAGAAGATATTGCTTTCCTTGCCTGTCCTGGAATTCTGGGTGGGCCACTCATAGACTGGCTTAGGGAGACTCCCCTGCCCATCTGACCCTGTTTCTCTCACAGAGCAGTGGGGAAAGTGACTTTTCCTCTCACCACATCCTAGAGGTGTTCTGGGGTAGCATTAAGAAAATATTTACAAAGTATTTAAATCACTGATATGCAGAGTAATAATCATATTGTGACTTTATAAAAGGAGAATTTATCCCAGGTTTGTTTTTTGTTTTGTTTTGTTTTGTTTTAGTGAAAGTCATTCCTCTCGTAGTGATAGTTCTGCTCCATCTTCTAAGGGCTTTGCCTGTTTGGGGAAGAAAGTTTTTTTTAGGTTCAGAGGCTGTTTCATTTTATAGGTCTCTCCATCTATAGATTATGTTTGTGCTAGGTTTGCTTCTGTGGTAGAGCTGGGATGAACTTGCCATTTAGCAATGACTGGCAGGTAACTCCAGAAAGATTTTGTCCTTTAGCTAGCTCCCCACCAGCCAGCCTGCAGATGGCGCAGAGACACTGGCAATGGTGAAAGTCGACTGAAGTATCTGGATGATTCCAGTCAGTCTCACTTAGACCCATTAAAAAAAAAAAAAAAAAGGTTTTTTTTTTATAAAAATGTTTATTTTTGAGAGAGACAGACAGAAGGCGAGCAGGGGAGGGGCAGAGAGAGAAGGTGAGACACAGAATCTGAAGCAGGCTCTGGACTCTGAGCTGTCAGCACAGAGCCTGATGGAGGGCTCAAACTCACAAACGGTGAGATCATGACCTGAGCCAGAGTTGGATGCTTAACCGACTGAGCCATCTGAGTGCCTCTCACTCAGACCCATTTTTAATCCTAGGCTGGTAGTCTGTAAAGTCACACTCTCTGCCACCCAGTTGATATAAGCCCTAGGTAGGAATGCGAGGTATTTTACTTTGAGCGTAAAGGAGAAAAAGAAAAAAGATAAGGAAAGGAAAGAGGGAAAAGAGATATTTACTGCAAGAGTCAATAGTCCAGGTTAACGTGTCACACCAAATGCACAGGAGCCTGGATGGTTGGCTCCCTTTCACTAATGGGGGCTGACTCTTGCTTTCCTGCTTCCTTCATTTCTTCTGTCTCCTCCAGGGTGCACCCCTACTTCTCATATTGTTGACTAAGAGCAGGCCCTCTCACCCTCTGACTCCGGATCCTCTTCCCTCCCTAGAGTTTGAGAAGGCCTTATGCCGCCCTGGCCCTGATGTGGTGATTTGTGACGAGGGACACCGCATCAAAAACTGCCAGGCCAGCACCTCACAGGCCCTGAAGAACATTCGCTCTCGCCGCCGAGTGGTGCTGACCGGGTATCCCCTGCAGAACAACCTCATTGAGTACTGGTGCATGGTGGACTTTGTGCGCCCAGACTTCCTCGGCACCCGGCAGGAGTTCAGCAACATGTTTGAACGCCCCATCCTGAATGGGCAGTGTATTGACAGCACGCCTCAGGATGTCCGCCTCATGCGGTACCGGAGCCACGTCTTGCACAGCCTCCTGGAAGGCTTTGTGCAGAGGTGAGCCATCCTCAGGGCCCTGTGTTTTGAACCATCAGAGACCCATTGGTGTAACAGGCATGCAAAGCTGTCCCAAAGGGGGACTGTTACAGCAGGAGGGTCCCTCCCTAGTGGGTGATAGTAAAACTTTCCTTTTACTGAGTAGCTTTTCCTGAATAGCACACAAATGATGGATAGCCACTGTTTCAGTCCTCTGAAAGTTTGGCCTAGAAGTACTTCTCTCAGAAGTTAATCTTTGAAGTTTCTAGGGATACCTACCTTACTTGCTGAGAAGCAAAAGAGAGCTAGCCTTCTGCTGACTCTGAAAGCATAGAAATGCTGGTTCCCGGGGGCATGGCCTCACCAGTGTCAGCATCTCAGTACATGTAGTTAGGCCGGTCTAAAACAATTTCCTTGTTTTTCCTTGTTAAGATGGAATATGTGCAGAAAGCTTAGAGAAACAGCCCTAGATCTGGATATGACCCTGGAGCTCCCGGTCTCTGCCACCCAATCCTCTTTGCTTTAGTTCTTATCCTTAAAATGAGTTTCTTCTGATGATCGCTAAACCAATCCTTATTGTTGTAAGTCTGTTGTGAATGTTGAGATCCTCAAAAGGAGGTGTGGCAGAAATGCAGGATTCTTTTGTTATCCTGCACTGACCCCTCCTGGCCACACTGGCTTGATGATTCTGATCTCTGCCTTTGTAGGAGAGGCCACACTGTGCTGAAGATTCATCTACCTGCCAAGGAAGAAAATGTGATCCTGGTGCGGCTCTCAAAGATCCAGCGAGATTTGTACACACAGTTCATGGACCGTTTCCGAGACTGTGGTAGCAGTGGCTGGCTGGGGCTGAACCCCCTCAAGGCTTTCTGTGTGTGCTGCAAGGTGTGTTGAGGCCTCAGGGAATACTGAGATATGAATGAAGGTTGCACATGGTCCCAAGGAAGTTATTCCTGCTAGGAGTCCTTGATAAGGGAAGAATAAAGTGACAGGGGTCCCCCTCGGTTTGCTGCATTGAAGAACTGGGGGCCCCAAGGAGAAATATGCTGGTTGTGTGCTGCACAGTTCCTGGGGGTGCCACTCAGCCTGTGATATAAATGGTGCTCCTTGCAGTTGTGCAGTTCATCTGGTCAACTTGTGGTACCAAACTTGAGAAATCACTTCCTTTCTCACTGATTTTTTTTCACTTGGGAGAAAGGGGTAGTGGAAAAACATTGTGGGGCAGTTTTTGACTGTTAGCATAATCAAGATTCAAGAAATATATAGCTTAGACAAGTTATTGGGGTACCTTGTGTTTGATTCTGCATTTAATCAGATTGAGACCTCTTTCATCCTGATAATGTTTGAGATGGTTTGGGGATAGCAAGGCCCAGGTATCTAGCACTAAGCTTCATGAATAGGTTGATGAACCCTGACTTATCTTTAGTATGTGCTTCTTGTTGACTAATGAAGGACCTGCTTCTTTGACAGCTGTCAGCCAGCCTGTTGGGTATTATTCCCAACTGACCACTGCTTTAATGAGTCAACTGAAGGGGTATGTCAGGGGACAGATGGGATTTCAAAATGTTTCTTTTGTAACCACAGTCCTAGACCAGGGCCGGGAAGCTACAGCAGATATGGTCTGTGAGGATGCTACAGTGCCAACACACCCTTCCTATCCCCCCACCTCTGCCCCCACCCCAGGAATTCTCAACTCCTGCTGGGAACAGTCCCTAAAATGACTTCTGGTTCGTCATCTGTAAGTTAGATACATTTGTCCATAGGAAGAGATTGGTCTTGTTTCGTAGTTTCAGACAGTAGTTGGCTATAGCCACACAGTGAAACAGCGGCATTCTTACCCTTATTTAAATAAGAATGCAAGGCTTGTGACACAGCCTTTTTGATTATGCCTATGGGCATATGGGCATGCCTGCTGGTATGAACTCTTCCCCTTGTGTTATGGTGATCACAGTTAGTTAAAATGAATGCGTAGGCTCTTTGGCTATGAGGGAGTTGGAGATACTTTAATTTTTAGCGTGACAGTGTATGCTGTAGGACCAGTGTGTGTTTCAGCAAGTACATGTTTCCTGACTCTCTGGGACACCCTTAGCTTGTTCTCTGCCCTGTGTCATTTCCCCTTTAACTTGAACTCCAGATCTGGAATCACCCGGATGTGCTGTATGAAGCCCTTCAGAAGGAGAGTCTGGCCAATGAGCAGGACCTAGATGTGGAAGAACTTGGCTCAGCTGGGACTAGTGCTCGCTGCCCATCACAGGGAACAAAAGGCAAGGGGGAGGACAGCACCTTGGCTTCCTCAATGGGAGAAGCAACCAATAGCAAATTCCTACAAGGGGTTGGCTTCAACCCTTTCCAGGAGCGAGGCAACAACATTGTCACATATGAATGGGTGAGTCAAGCAGAAACTTCTATGCCCATAAACCACTGCTGAGAAGGGATGGTACAAAGCAAAGCCTATGTGGGAAGAGGGTGGGGGTTGTACAATGCATTGTGCTGCCAAGTATCTGCAGGGAACTATAAAGGTTGCCCATGAGTTTCTGCCTTGGAAGGAGTGAATTTTATTTCTAGTGATCTGGCCACGGACCTTCTCTAAGCTGCCTCATTTCTCTATTGCAGGCCAAGGACCTTTTGACTAATTACCAGACTGGGGTCTTAGAGAACTCTCCCAAAATGGTATTGCTTTTCCACCTGATTGAGGAAAGTGTAAAGCTTGGGGACAAGATTCTCGTGTTCAGGTAGGAAGAGAAATTCCCCAATATTACTGTGTATCTATAGTAGAGTGACATAGCCCCTACAGAGTAAGACTGTCTGGGGTAACCCCAGCTCCTTTTTGTTTTGTTTTGTTTTGTTTTGTTTTGTTTTCATGCCTCTGCAAACCAGTGCTTCTTGTGAGGACCTTCTTGCATTTCATCTCATTCTTGGAGTTTCTTATTTTGCCCAATGTGATTTCTCTGCAGAGAACTGTTTAAAACCCTAGGCTGACATTGGAGTCATAGTCTAACCCTTCATATTGTGGCCCACATCAGATCTGGCCTGTGGCTTGCCTGAAAGCTAGTTTTTACATTTTTAAACGTTTTAAAAGAAGAAGAAGAAGAAGAATATTCAACAGACTGAATGTGGTCTGCAAAGCCTAAAAATATTTAGTATCTGGCCTTTTCCAGAAAACATTTGCTGACCTCTGATCTAATCTGCTTCGGTCCCTCCCCAGCCTTTTTTTTTTTTTTAATTAAAAACAATTAAGGAGGAGGGCACCTGGCTGGCTCAGTCAGTAGAGCATGGTGACTCTTGCTCTCAGGGTTGTGAGTTCAAACCCCACGCTGGGTGTGGAGTCTACTTTAGAAAAAAAAAAAAAAAAAAAAAAATTTTTTTTTTTTGTTGCTTTGTATGTAAGGTCAAATAAGTAATATGATTTGTTCCAGAGTTACATTCTGTGGCCAGAGTTTTGAGTTCCATCAAGGCTTGACTCTTCAGGGAAACAGACATATTTTCTTTCAAACAGACATGCTTTCTTTTTGCTCTGGCTAGATTATGCCCCCATTAGAGCTAAGGGGTATCTTGGGAGCCTCAGAGTAAAGGTTTCCATGTGTGGCACACGTTGAGAGGAGAGCAGTAATTCTAACTGGGGGAGAGTTTAGTGTACCGCTGGTTTTATATATCACTTCTGAGGAGACTGCTTCTCTTTATAACTTGAAAGCCCTAGTAAGACCCATAATTTTGATTGTGGCCTGTAGTTAGATCTAATGTATGTAACGTTGGTTTTTAATGCTGATCCTATTTGTTACTATGTACTGAGCTAAACCCCAGAATTTAGGGGAAGTAATTGAGGAAGAATTGAGGAAGTAATAGGGTAGCAAATTTAGTGGGGGTGGTGATAAGTGTATGGACGACTCTGCTCCCATTATGAGCTAGGGAGAATACCCCTAGTGGTTCTTTGTGGGGTTACCTCTTATGGGGAGCAGGTTCTGGGAGCTCCCACTGTCAGAAGGCTATATATGATTGTGAGTCCACTGGGGAACAAGATTCCCTTGGGTCTGGGAGCCTTCTGAACCAAATGTTGTCCCTTCCAGCCAGAGCCTTTCCACTTTGGCTCTCATCGAGGAATTCCTAGGGAAACGAGAAGTGCCCTGTCTACCTGGTGCTGATGGGCAAGGAGTACAGAAGTGGGTTCGAAACGTCAGCTACTTCCGTGAGTTCACTGCTGCTTTGTTTCTGGAGCCTTGGCAGGGTCTGCTTAAGGCTTTCCTTTCCTTCTCTGCATTTTTGTCTTCTACTCCGTTCTCCACCAAATGTGTAGGAGTATCCGGAGTAACCAAAAGCAGGGAGGTATTGAGAGCAAGCTGCTATGTGTGAGGCACTGTACTAGGGGCTGGGGAGCTTGGGCAAGATACGGGGAGAGCAGAGAAGTAGAAGACATAAACCTTGTCTTCATCTGAGATACAGCAACTCCAAGACAAATACAAAGCAGCACTGATCGAGTGCCCTTATAGGTTCTAAGGAGAATAGAATCGTTGTGGGAAGGATGATTGGAGAAGGATTCCTGGAGGAGGTAGAACTTGCAGTAGACTGGTAAAGATGGGGAGAATTTGAATATACAGAGTTAGTGTGGCCCAAAGATCATTCTAGGAAGAAGCAACAGAGTGAATATAGGCCATGATCATGCATTCTGTACAGGGGAGATAGTATCCCTAAGAGGGTGAAAATTGGTTCTTGAGGGGACGAAAAAAAAAAAAAGCTTAACTTTTCAAAAATATAAAGCTCAAATAGGCATCCAGTAAATAAACATATACAGTATATCTGTGGCATTTAAATTTTCATGAGGGACGTGTCAATTGGGGAGAAAAATGTATAAAAAGGCTTCTTAAAGAGGGTGGTCATGAAAAACAAAAGTTGAGAAATATTAACCTCATGTACTTACTGTCCAGATATTGACATTTGGGCCAGATAATTCTTTTTGTAGGTTGGGCAGGGAGGGGGGGTGCGGCAAGGGGGTGCTGTCCTGTGCATTGTAGGACTTTTAGTAGCGTCCCTGGTCGCTATTCGTTAGATGACAGTAGCATCCACCCAGTTATAACATCCAAAAATGTCTCCAGACGCTGCCAACTGTCCCCTGTAGGGTGGGAGGGCAAGGAAATAACCCTTGTTGAGAAACACTGGCCTAAAGGAAGTATTTAGAGAATAGAGGTTCATGGGTGGTAGGAAGACCCAATGCCGAGCTGTGCTTGGGAACTGTGGGAACTCAGGTTGGAAAGGTAGGTCGGGGTGCCAGTTGAAAGAGCCTCTAATACCAATTAAACTGATACTTCCTATAACAGTCATCATCCAGTCCTCCATGTGGTATTTCATCTCCTTAGCTTTGTCCTTTTCTCTCTTTTCCCTAGGGTGACAAATGTAGCCCCTCCTCTCTTATTCATGCTGCTGCTTCTTTTTTTTTTTTTTTCCTTCCAAGATTTTATATAAATTCAAGTTAGTTAAGGGTAGTATTAGTTTCAGGAGTGACTTAGTGATTCATCACTTATATACAACACCCAGTGCTCATCACAAGTGCCCTCCTTAATACTCATCATGCATTTAGCCCATCCCCCACCCACCTCCCTGCCAGCAACCCTCAGTTTGTTCTCTATAGTTAAGAGTTTCTTAGGTTTGCCTCCTTCTCTGTTTTTATCTTATTTTATTTTTCCTTCCCTATGTTCATCTGTTTTATGTCTTAAATTACACATATAAATGAAATCATAGGGTATTTGTCTTTCTCTGACTTATTTCACTTAGCATAATATCATCCAGCTCCATCCATGTTGCAAATGGCAAGATTTCATTCTTTTTCATTGCTGAGTAGTATTCCATTGTATGTTACATACATACAAACCACATCTTCTTTATCCATTCATCAGTCAGTGGACATTTGGGCTTTTTCCATAATTTGGCTGTTGTTGATAATGCTGCTATAAACATTGGGGTGCATGTCCCCCCCCCCCTTTTTTTTTGCTTGTGCCCCTTTGAATCAATATTTTTGTATCCTTTGGATACATACCGAGTAGTGCAGTTGCTAGGTTGTAGGGTAGTTCTATCTTTAACTTTCTGAGGAACCTCCACACTCTTTTCCAGAGTGGCTGCTCCAATTTGCATTACCACCAACAGTGTAAGAGTGTTCCCCTTTCTCTGCATCCATGCCGACATCTGTTGTTTCCTGAGTTATTAATTTTAGCCATTCTGACAGGTATGAGGTGGTATCTCATTGTGGTTTTAATCATCCCTGATGATGAGTGATGTTGAGCATTTTTTCATGTGTCTGTTAAGCCATTTGTATGTCTGCTTTCAAGAAATGTCTGTTCATGTCTTCTGCCCATTTCTTAACTGATTTTTTTTGGTGTTTTTGGGTATTGAGTTTGATAAGTTCTTTATAGATTTTGGATACTAGCCCTTTCTCCGATATGTCATTTGCAAGTATCTTCTCCCATTCTGTAGATTGCCTTTTAGTTTTGTTGATTGTTTTCTTTGCTGTTATTCATGCTTCTTAATTGAAGGTTACTTTTTCCCCTTCCTTTGAACTTCCTTCTTTTCATCCATATGCCCCATCCCACTGCCCCAGATCTATTCTTTTTAATGTCTCCTTATAGTAAGCTCTTAATCATAGGAGTTTGTTAACAATGCAAATTCCTGGTGGAGGGACAACATCCATATCACAACACAGAACTCTTAGTCCTTGTGCACTCACCAGGATTTACAGGACTGAGGTAGAGAGGTCACCCTGAGCCAGCTTTTACCAAGCTTCCGTATTTAGAGTGGTTCTTATGCAATCTAAAGTCTAGGAACCTTGACCTTAGAATTAGTTTGTCTATTAAAGGGAGAAACATAGTTTGTAATCCTTGTTGCACATGGCGATATTTGAAAATTATAGGTGCCTGCGACTCACTGTATACCCATGGAATGTCCATGGGGGTGGAATCAGAATACTGTAGTGTATTTGTTTTGTTTTAAAAACACATTTGCCCAGTGATTTTGCTGTGTACCCGTGCCCTTATATGTCCATTTCTTGTGGTTTTCCTTCTGTCCTAGGGCTAGATGGTAGCACCCCTGCCTTTGAGAGGGAGCGGCTCATTAATCAGTTCAATGATCCCAGCAACCTCACCACCTGGCTATTCCTTCTGTCCACAAGGTGAGTGGATCCTGAGAGCGGAGGTCAGAGGGCTGTATTCAGGGCAGCTAGCCACGTGGGCAGGTACCCAAAGGCTCATCCGAGTTTCATCAGAAGAGATCTGCTCGGGTTTGTGACTTGTTTTTGAAGTCAGAGAGGGGACCCCAAAAGGAAGTTGTGTTAGAAAGGTGGTCATCATGATAGTGTCACGAAGTTCTTTGAGCCCTTCATTAATAATAGTCATACTTAGCTTTTCTCTCAGGAGTATTCTGAGTCTTAGATGATGGGATTAATGTGAAAGTGCTTTAAAAAGTAGAAAGTGTAATGTAACTGTAAAAGGCGATGGCATTATTTGTCTTATGCCAAGCAGCTTGAAGGCTGTGCTGTGTTCTGCCATCAGAATGCCCTTGATGGGTGTGAACTAGTCATTTTCCTAAGCTGTTAGACTAAACACACCAGAAACATCTGTATGCAGAGGTTTCCCTTCACCAAGTGACCTCACTCTGGGGCCAGGATGCAGGGGCCTTACTAATTACAGAGGAGCAGAGAGTGGGTTTTCTTTCAAAACTGGTCAACACTTCTGTTTTGGATTTTCAGGGCATACTTTTCAGTGCTTGAGCAATGTACTGTTCATCAGCAGGAGAGTACAATCCTCCAGTATGTCATGCTTAGGACAAAGGAGGTGATATGGGGCTATCAGTCACAGTCAAATTTCAGTTTGAAAACGGTCTTTAAAACGAAAGGTTCTATGATTGTTGGCTTGTGTTTTACAGGGCTGGATGCTTGGGTGTGAATCTGATCGGTGCCAACCGAGTGGTGGTGTTTGATGCTTCTTGGAACCCTTGCCATGATGCCCAGGCAGTGTGTCGGGTATACCGTTATGGCCAGAAAAAGCCCTGTCATATCTATCGCCTTGTGGCTGATTTCACCCTTGAAAAGAAGATCTATGACCGACAGATTTCCAAGCAGGGCATGTCAGGTAGGGTATCTTTCAGGCACAATATTATCCTTATTGTATCAGTGGTGGGAGGGGAGGGGCAGGTTGTAGGAACACAGGTAAGCTTTGAATCACAGAAAGTCAGCAGTTCCTCCCATCTCATTCTGATTCAAATAATTGCTTAAGAGGTGATTGACCTCAACTTGTCCTGGGCAGGTTTAATGATAAGAACTGAGTGTAGGTATACAGGTTTCTCTTATGATATTTCCATTTCACCAGGGCCTCAGACCTGGTCTTTGACTTTCAAATATGGGATGGACTGAGGTAGTTTAGATATTAGTGACAGTTATACCAACCACAACCTCTCTTGTCTGCCAACCTTTGTAGCTGTGCTTTTGCAGTCTTCTCTGCCACATACTGACTTTCTCCATGTCTTCTCGCTTCTAGATCGGGTGGTGGATGATCTCAATCCAATGCTGAACTTTACCCGGAAGGAGGTGGAGAACCTACTGCACTTTGTTGAGAAGGAGCCAGCTCCCCAAGCATCCTTGAACATAAAGGGGATCAAGGAGCCAGTACTCCAACTTGCCTGTCTGAAGTACCCTCACCTCATCACCAAGGTGAGAGCCTGGGATGCATGCAGTTCCCAGTACAGCAGTCTCCACTCAGGGAAGCTTGTCTAGCAAACTACTTTCCTTCATCTGAAGCTTTGTTTCATACAGAAGACTTGAACTTATCTGGTTCTCTCCTTACCCTGTGAAGTTTCCCACCCCAGTCTTATTCTAGCAGTGCTCAGCTCAGCCATGTGGAATAATTTGTCCAGTGTGAGTTTTTCCTAGCAGAAAGAAGGGGTAAAGTTCTAGAAATGTAGTCTAGTAATTCTCTGAACTCTCCCATCCTTTTATTTTTTAAGTGTTTATTTATTTTGGAAGAGAGAGAGAGAGTGAGCATATGTGCCGTACCCGTGTGAGCCAAGGAGAGAGAGGGAGATAGAGAAAATCCCAAGCAGGCTCCACACAGTCAGTGTGGAGCCCAACACGGGGCTCCATCTCACAAACCATGAGATCATGACTTGAGCCGAGATTAAGAGTTGGATGCTTGGGGCGCCTGGGTGGCGCAGTCGGTTAAAGCATCCGACTTCAGCCAGGTCACGATCTCACGGTCCGTGAGTTCGAGCCCCGCGTCGGGCTCTGGGCTGATGGCTCGGAGCCTGGAGCCTGTTTCCGATTCTGTGTCTCCCTCTCTCTCTGTCCCTCCCCCGTTCATGCTCTGTCTCTCTCTGTCCCAAAAATAAAATAAACGTTGAAAAAAAAATTAAAAAAAAAAAAAAAAAAAAGAGTTGGATGCTTAATGGACTGAGCTACCCAGGCGCCCCTCTCCCATCCTTTTGATATAGAAGGCACATTTGGGCTGTCTGAAGGTGGGGCTGGGTTAAAGTTGTGAGTTATACTCTTGACAAAAAGACAGTAAACCTGCTTATGTGTCTGTGAGCAGGCTCTTTGCGAGTGCTGGAGATAGCCAGCCCTTTCTCAGTTTCAGAGTAAGCCTCATTGTATATCAGTTGTGTTGGCACAGACTGATAATTAAATCAATGTCCTCCTGTGTCCCCAGGAGCCTTTTGAGCATGAGTCACTGCTCCTTAACCGAAAGGATCACAAGCTGACCAAGGCTGAGAAAAAAGCAGCAAAGAAAAGCTATGAGGAAGACAAGCGCACATCCGTCCCCTATACCCGCCCGTCGTATGCGCAGTATTACCCTGCAAGCGACCAGAACCTGACCAGCATCCCTGCTTTCAGTCAGAGAAACTGGTGAGTCACTGAAAGGGGAGGAAGGCCTGCTGCTGGGCCAGGCCCAAACCTTTTGACTGGTTCTGTTTTTAAAAAATTTTTAAAAAAAATTTTTTTATGTTTGTTTATTTCTGAGACAGAGACCAAGCATGAGTGGGGGAGGGGCAGAGAGAGAGGGAGACACAGAATCAGAAGCAGGCTCGAGGATCTGAGCTGTCAGAACAGAACCCGACACGGGGCTCGAACTCACAAACTGTGAGATCATGACCTGAACCGAAGTTGCTCGCTCAACCAATTGAGCCACCCAGGTTGAGCCCTGACTAGTTCTGTTTTAACAAAGGGAGAGCCTATAACTTGCTTGCTGGCTGTTGTGAACCGACAGGTTCTGCTCTTGGATGAGGTTCCAAAGCAGTTCAGCAGCCCTGGTGTTTTAAGTGGCTCTGGCTGAAAGAGTGACCTACTGGCTTTGTGACTCAGAAGAGTCCTTCTAGACTCCTGGAGAGGTGCAGCTTCCCAAGACACAGAGGCCCACCCCTCCCACACAGCTGCCTTCATATCTGTAGCGCCTTGGTCCTAGATCTTGCTTAAGCAGTGAAGTTCAAGGGTGAAGGCCAGGTCTTTTGCGGGTCTTGGATTGCAGTCAAGGAATTCTGCTGCTCTTAATGGGATTTTCATTGTGTGGCTGTGCCACAATTCTGAGAAAAAAATCTTTTTCTTGAGAACAGCTTCCAAAGTATGAACATGATAGAAGCCAGTTGCTAAGCAAAGAGCTTCTTTGTAAGAAATTACAAAACATTATCTACGTTTAATTTTTTTCATTTTAAGGCAAAGTACTTCATAGGCCTTACCAGATTGACTGCCTGATTGAGTGGTTTGCATTAAAAAAAATTTTTGTTTTATTATCCTTTTTTTAAAAGTTTTTTTACCTTTATTTATTTTTGAGAGACAGAGCACAAGTGGGGAAGGGCAGAGAGAGAGAGAGGGAGACACAGAATACGAAGCAGGCTCCAGGCTCTGAGCTGTCAGCACAGAGCCCAATGCGGGGCTTGAACTCACGAACCTTGAGATTATGACCTGAGATGATGTCGGACGCTTAACTGACTGAGCCACCCAGGTGCCCCTAAAACTTTTTTCCTATGAAGATTACGTGTTAAAAAAAAACTTGACAAATGAGGTTCTAAGGGAAATGAAACCATGTAAATTTTACTTAAGACTAATTTTTGGTGAGTAAATTTGCTACTCTTTTTTTTTTTTT